>NC_077227.1:402423613-402724446 GCF_027887165.1 Monodelphis domestica | reverse complement strand
TTTCCCATTTATTTTGGTTCCCATCAAATCTTGGTTGCATTAGTTTTGTTTGTACAAAACCTTTTAAATTTTATATAATACAAATTAACTATTTCATTTTTCATAGTGTTCTCTATGTCTTGTTTGCTCAATAATTCTTCCCTTATTTGTAAGTATGACAGGTAAACTTTTCTGTGTCCCCTTAATTTGTTTATGATATGATCCTTGATTTCTAGATCAAGTATCCATTTTGACTTTATCTTGGTGTATAGTGTGAGATGTTGGTCTGTACCTAGTTTCTGCTATGTTGTTTTTCAGTTTTCCTAGCAAATTTTGACAAATAGTGAATTCTTCCTCCAATATCTTGGCTCTTTGGGTTTATAATAAAACTAGTTTACCATGGTCACTAATTACTGTGTGTTTATTTCCTAACCTCAGGACCAAATCACCAATCAGGAAGTCCTCGATAGAGTCAACTCCACCAGTATTGAAGCCATGGTCCTCAAAATCCAGCTACAATGGTCTGGACACATCATCCGCATGGACCCACAGCAAATACCAAGACAGGTATTCTATGGTGAACTGTCAGCTGGACTCAGGAAACAAGGTCGACCAAAGAAAAGATTCAAGGATCAGCTAAAGTCAAACCTGAAGTGGGCTGGCATTACACCAAAGCAACTAGAACTCGCTGCCTCTGACAGAAGCAGCTGGCGAACCCACATTAACCATGCCGTCACCACCTTTGAAGATGAACCATGTCGACGTCTTGCCGCTATGTGTGAATGCCGACACCAGGCCACAACCGCGCCTCCCGTAACAACTGGCGTCCCATGCTCCATGTGCCACAAACTTTGCGCCTCAGTCTTTGGAATTCAAAGCCACATGAGGGTACATCAATAGATAATAATGCACAAAGACAATTGTCATTCTTGGCTTCCAAGATACTACCACTATTCCATTGATCCACTACTCTATTTCTTAGCCAGTACCAGATGGTTTTGATGATTGCTGCTATAAAGTAAAGTGTGAAATCTGATATGGCCAGGCCTCCTTTCTTCATATTATTTTTTCATTAATTCTTTTGATATTCTTGAACTTTGTTCTTCAATATGAATTTTGTTATTTTTTTCTAGTTCTTATAAATAAGATTATTTTGATTGGTATGACACTGAGTTGAAAAATTAAGTGGGCTGTTCAGATTATTCTTACCAGCTTCCTTAATTTTTATGGGTTGTAAGGTATCATGGATAACTCATAATCTCTAGAACACAAATCAAATGGACTGAAATCAAGTATTTAATAATCACTCACTATGTACAAAACAAAGTATATGTCCTAGGAGAACAATTATGAAAAGTTAAACAGCTTTCACCCTAGGAGAGTGATGACAAACCTTTTAGAGACCAAGTGCCCAAACTGCAACCCTCACATCATATGGGAGCCCCATCTCTTTACCCTTATAGGGGAGGGAGGAAATACTCCCATTGGGTTGCTGGGCAGAGGGGAGGGTCATGTGAGAAATGTTCTAAGGTACATGGAGAGGGGGAAAGAAGCAGTCTCCTCTGGCATACTCAGGCATGTGTGCCATAGGATCACCAACTTGGCCCTAGGATATCACCAAAATTCTTCCATTGCATAGAAGCCTCTTTACTCATTCTATTCTACTTCTCTGATTTTATAACATATAGACATTTCCCATTACCACAGTCTATTCCACTTAATTCCCACTGACCTACCAGATCATTTATATTTCAATTCAATTTGACACTTTACAAATTTTTAAAATGTTTCTGTTGCTGTATAACATTTATTTCCAAATATACCATTCTCCTGTTTTAACTCAGTAAGTCATATCCTATGACTAACTTCACCAGCACTGTCTGAATACAGGTATGCTTTATTTCACACCTCCTTGAGGATTCACTGTTACCCCTAAGAAGTTAATGTCGCTTATCCTTGCCATTGGCTCAAGTTTTCACTGATACTGTTTAGGGATATCTTGTACCCTAATTCCTTTTAATCACTTAAAAGTCAGATTAGCTTATACCAAGAAATACTGACTTCAAAGGTACAATAAAATCATATATTAAAGTATCCCATACCCAATAAATAGGGGCACAATCTTCCTCGTATTTTACCACAGTTTCTGAAAATGGAAGTAGAATCAAGCTCATAACTTATCTCAGTTCTTCTAAAACATAATCTCCATCCCCCAATTTCAAATCTGAAGTCCTGCTGGACTCAAATTCTGCCACTCTTGTTTCTCAGAGCTTCTATACTAGGTTGGTGATAATAAATGGTATGGCATCATTCCTTTAAGGTCACTATGGCTTGAGATTGTTAGTCAGAGTCCTCCTCTACCAACATCTAGAACTAAAAAGAACAAAGGAAATAGATCAGAATATCACCCCTGATTGTTAAAGCCCAAAGAAGAGTGGGAAGATTGCTCTTCTTACTACCTAATTCAATATATAGTTTTAATCCTTTATCCTTTGGACACTTCTGGAAAGAAAGTGAAACTTTCCCACTCTCATATTTTAAAAGATTTAGCCTGATCCAACTATGCAGCCAAAGGAAAAATCTGCTTCTACGGAATGTCTCCTCCCAAATGTGTACCTTGTCAGGGTATGTGCCAAAGCCCCGTCATATAAAGATTTAAAAAGAAAGAGAGGGGAAAAATCAATTCAATAAAAGTAACCTACACATCAACAATGTCAAGAGTATGTATAATATTTCTTATCTTTAGTCCCCTACATTTGCAAATAAGGGAGTGATATACATTTTCCAACTTCTTTTCCAGAGCCAAATTGGCTCATTATAATTATACAGTCTTCAATTTCTAGTAAAAGGAACATGGAGATATGAAAATGTTCTTTCTTTCATTGTGTATACATAACTGCAAATGGATCTTCACATTCTTCTCTATATTCTTCATATTTGGATTATTTTATGACTCAGTAAAAACCATTACACTTAAATACCACATTTTATTGAGCCATTCCCCAATCTATGGGTACCTACTTTGTTTAATTCTTTGCTATCCCTCTCAGTACTCTTCTGATTATTCTGCTATATATATATAGGGTCTTACTATATTTTGCTTTCTTTGGTATATTTATTTAGCTGGATGAAGAGTATGGATATCTTAATCACTTTTTTTATCTAATTCTAAATTGCTTTAGAGAATGGCTGGACTAAACTGGAGTCCCACTAACAATATGTTATTGTTTTTGGCTTCCTTATCCCCTCCAACAACATCTATTCAATCTTTTGTTGCCTGTGCCAATTTGCTGGGGATTCAGTGAAACATCTGAGATATTTTGATTTTCAATTATTTTAATAATATTTTTAAAAAGCATCACTGTTAAAACTTTTTCATTCTTCTTTTGATGGCCATTTGTACATGTTCTTTAACAATTTATCCATTTTGGAATGGTTCTTAGGCTTATGCTTGTGTATTCATTATATATCTTAATATATCTTAATATTAATATTAATATCTTAAATATCAGACTGTTCAGAGATATCTGATACAATTATTTTCCACCAATTAACTCTTTCTCTTCTTGGTTACATTGATTTTATTAGTACAAATGTTTTCCAATTTTAAATAATCAAAACTATCTATTTTAATCTATTATTATATTCTCTTCCCATCTTTATTTGGTTAGGCATTGCCCCTATACTTATATTTGCATAAGGTACCTGATTTCTTGACAAATATTTATATTAATGGTCTACTATTTAAAAGGCTCTGTCTAGATGTTATGGGTACAAAGATAGAAATGAGATGATGCCAGCAATGGATACACAAATAATTAAGTGCAAGTAAATTCAAGAGAGACATCACTGAGTAGGGTGACAAAAAAGAAATGACATCTAAGTTGCACCTTGAAAGAAGATAAATATTTTGAGAGAAAATGACAAGAATATTAATTGAAGGTTTGGGGTCAGCCTGTGCAAAGGCAATAGGATGAAATGTGGAATTCAGGAAAGAACTGATAGCCTGATATAATAATTATAATAAGTGAAGGAGAATGAAGAATGTAAGTTAAAGGGAATTATATTGAATATACTTGGAAAGGTAAATGAGCAGTAGAATGTAAAGAGTCTAAAATGTCAAACAGAGGAGTTTATATTTTGTCTTAGAAGTGCTGGGTAAAAACAAATAAACAAACAAACAAAAAGAAGTGCTGGGTAGCCTAGATTAGTACTGTAAGTCATCATTTTTTTTGGTTTTCTCAACTACTCAATGAACATTTATTAAACACATATATAGGCCAGGCATTATGCTAAGACATGGGGATACAAAAAGAGGCAAAAAAACAGTCTATATCCTGAAGAAGCTCACAGTCTAATGGGGAGAAAACATGCAAAAATATATACAAAGCAAGCTATATACAGGAAAATTGAAAATAATTAAATGAAAGAAGTTATTGAAATTAAGAGGTGTTAAGAAGTGTTGAGGAAGGCTTATGTGGAAGGTAAGATTTTAGTTGGGGCTTAAAAAAAACCAGGATGTCAGTAATTAGAGCAGAGGAGAAAGATCATGGCAAGCATGGGGGATAATTAAAGAAAATCTCTGGAGTTGAGAGATAGGGTGTCTTCTTCAAGGAACATCCAGGGGGTCAATGTCAATTGATCAAAGAATACAGGGTGGGATGTAAAGTATCACAAGGCTGGAAAGGTAGGGTAAAGCAAGATTATGAAAAACTTTGAAGGACAATTAATGCATTTTGTCTCAGAAACTTTAGTCAATATAAAATCTAGAAAACAAAGGCAAACTTCCCTAAGTCTTAACTTTTCAACAAAGATTACTGGACTCTCTTTTATTTTCTATTCAGTCTCACTCATGTTTCCTGTGTTCATTGATTTGGGGGAAGGGGAAGAATGTTTAGAGCATTTGTTCTTATTACGTTAATAAGGATAAAATTAAACATAAAATATACTCATTTCAAAATTGAGATTTCAGTTAGAAATCAAAGAAGATGATAATCTCAATACATGCAGGAAAAGCCTTTGATAAAATAAAACATCCATTCCTATTGAAAACACTAGAAAGCATAGTAATAGAAGGGCCTTACCTAAAAATAATAAACAGTATATATCTAAAACCATCAGCAAACATCATCTGCAATGGGGTCAAACTAAAATCCTTCCCAATAAGTTATTCTAGTACAATAACATTGTACTCGAAACACTAGCAGTAGCAATTAGAGAAGGAAAAGAAATTGGCAATGAGGAGACCAAGCTATCACTGTTTGCGGATGATATGATGGTCTACTTAAAGAAGCCCAGAGAATCAACCAAAAAAAGCTAGTGGAAATAATCAATAACTTTAGCAAAGTTGCAGGATACAAAATAAACCTGCATAAGTCATCAGCATTTCTATATATCTCCAACCAATTTCAGCAGCAAGAATTAGAAAGAGAAATTCCATTTAAAATCACCCTAGACAATATAAAATACTTAGGAATCTATCTGCCGAGACAAACACAGGAACTATATGAACACAACTACAAAACACTCTACATAAATTAAAACTAGATCTAAACAATTGAAAAATATTGATTGCTCATGGGTAGGATGAGCTAACATAATAAAAATGACCATCCTACCCAAACTTATTTACTTATTTAGTGTCATACACATCGAACTACCAAAAATTTTTTTTACTGAATTAGAAAAAAATATTACAAAGTTCATTTGGAAGAACAAAAGATCAAGGATATTCAGGGAAATAATGGGAAAAAAATGTGAAGGAAGGAGGCCTTGAAGCACCAGATCTCAAACTATATTATAAAGCAGTGGTCATCAAAACAATCTGGTACTGGCTAAGAGACAGAAAGGAGAATCAGTGGAATAGACTTGGGGTAAGTGACCTCAGCAAGACAGTCTATGATAAACCCAAAGATCACAGCTTTTGGGAACAAAATCCACCATTTGATAAAAACTGCTGGGAAAATTGGAAGACAGTGTGGGAGAGATTAAGTTTGGATCAACATCTCACACCCTACACCAAGATAAACTCAGCATAGGTGAATGACTTGAACATAAAGAAAGAAAATATAAGTAAATTAGGTGAACACAGAATAGTATACATGTCAGACCTTTGGTAAAGTAAAGATTTTAAAAACAAGCAAGATTTAGAAAAAATCACAAAATGTAAAATCAATAATTTTGATTATATCAAATTAAAAAAGTTTTTGTACAAACAAAACCAATGCCTACAAAATTAGAAGGGAAGCAACAAATTGGGAAACAATCTTCATTATAAAAACCTCTGACAAGGGTCTAATTACTCAAATTTATAAAGAGCTAAACAAATTGTACAAAAAATCAAGCCATCCTCCAATTGATAAATGATCAAGGGACATGAATAGGCAATTTTCAGTTAAAGAAATCAAAACTATTAATAAGCACATGAAAAAGTGTTCTAAAACTCTTATTATTAGAGAAATGCAAATCAAAACAACTCTGAGGTATCACCTCACACCTAGCAGATTGGCTAACATGATAGCAAAGGAAAGTAATGAATACTGGAGGGGATATGGCAAAGTTGGGACATTAATGCATTGCTCATGGAGTTATGAATTGATCCAACCATTCTGGAGGCCAATTTGGAACTATTCCCAAAGGATGCTTAAAGACTGTCTACCCTTTGATCCAACCATAGCACTGCTGGGTTTGTACCCCAAAGATATAATAAGGAAAAAGACTTGTACAAGAATATTCATATCTGCACTCTTTGTGGTGGCAAAAAATTGGAAAATGAGGGGATGCCCTTCAATTGGGGAATGGCTGAACAAATTGTAGTATATGTCGGTGATGGAATACTATTGTGCTCAAAGGAATAATAAAGTGGAAGAATTCCATGGGAACTACAACAATCTCCAGGAATTGATGCAGAGTGAAAGAAGTAGAACCAGAACATTGTACACAGAGACTGATACACTGTGGTACTATCAAATGTAATGGACTCCTCCATTATTGGCAATGCAGTGTTCCTGAACAACCTGGAGGGATCTATGTGTAAAACACTATCCATAATCAAAGGAAACACTGTGGGAGTAAACACACCAAAGAAAAACATCTGCTTGAATACATTGGTGGAAGGGATATGGCTGGGAATGTAGACTCTCTATGAACATCCTAATGTAAACAACAACATTGAAATAGATTCTGATACATCACTTCCGGTCAAGATGGCGGCTTAGAGAAAGCTAAAGTTCAGATCTCTGGAAACCCTTCACTACCGAACTCAAACTATATGTTCCTAAGGCACCGAAATTCAAAACAAATAACATCATAGACCCTGGGAATCCTCCTCCTGGACCTGGACCTGGATCAAAAGGTACGGCCCCCCCAAAAGCCAGAACACGAGATCACTTGGACCTAAGGGGCAGAAGGAAGGTCCCAGGACACATCCCCCCAACCCAAAGCGCTGAGTCCGAGGCAGCAGAGGGAACCTCAGAGCCTCATGGCCGGCTATCCTGAAGGCCACTTCTTGAAAACAACCTGACCCAGTTGAGGGGGCACCCAGACAGCAGGGAAACAGAGAGAGACGGGGAGCCTGTAACCCCCTGACCAGATCCTTCCATTTGAGTCTCAAGGAAGGTCCCTGCCTCAGGGCATACTCAGTTGGAGATTAATCCTATCAGGAGCACTCAGAGCTCCAGGAAGCCACGGCTTCTCCCACCCCACTCAGAGAGCAGGGTCTTCTGAAACAACAGTAACCCTCAGGGCTGGCAAAAGGGCCTCAGAGCTGAAGGCCGCATCCTGAACACAACCTGACCCAGGTGAGGGGGCACCCAGACAGCAGGGAAACAGAAAGAGATGGGGGAGCCTGCAGCCCCCTGGCTGGAACCTTTCATCCAAGTTTCAAGGTCTCTGCCTTAAAGCATACTCAGTTCAACCCAGAGAAAGTTAATCTTATCAGGATGGAGTAAGACCTTCTGGGCCTCAGCTGACAGAAAGAAGGCAGGAGTTGCAATCATGATATCTGATAAAGCCAAAGCAAAAATAGACCTGATCAAAAGGGATAGGGAAGGTAATTATATTTTGTTAAAAGGGACTTTAGATAATGAGGAAATATCACTAATCAACATGTATGCACCAAATAATATAGCACCCAAATTTTTAATGGAGAAACTAGGAGAATTGAAGGAAGAAATAGACAGTAAAACCATATTAGTGGGAGACTTAAACCAACTATTATCAAATCTAGATAAATCAAATAAAAAAATAAATAAGAAAGAGGTAAAAGAAGTGAATGAAATCTTAGAAAAATTAGAATTAATAGACATATGGAGAAAAATAAATAGGGATAAAAAGGAATACACCTTCTTCTCAGCACCACATGGCACATTCACAAAAATTGATCATATATTAGGTCACAGAAACATAGCACACAAATGCAGAAAAGCAGAAATAATAAATGCAGCCTTTTCAGATCACAAGGCAATGAAAATAATGGTTAGTAATGGTACATGGAAAACCAAATCAAAAACTAATTGGAAATTAAACAATATGATACTCCAAAATCATTTAGTTAGAGAAGAAATCATAGAAACAATTAATAATTTCACCGAGGAAAATGGCAATGGCGAGACATCCTTTCAAACCTGTTGGGATGCAGCCAAAACGGTAATCAGAGGGAAATTCATATCCCTGAGTGCATATTTTAACAAACTAGGGAGAGCAGAGATCAATCAATTGGAAATACAAATAAAAAAACTCGAAAGCGATCAAATTAAAAACCCCCAGCAGAAAACCAAACTTTGAAATCCTAAAAATTAAGGGAGAAATTAATAAAATCGAAAGTGATAGAACTATTGATTTAATAAATAAGACAAGAAGCTGGTACTTTGAAAAAACAAACAAAATTGACAAAGTATTGGTCAATCTAATTAAAAAAAGGAAAGAAGAAAAGCAAATTAATAGCATCAAAGATGAAAAGGGGGACATCACCTCCAATGAAGAGGAAATTAAGGCAATCATTAAAAATTACTTTGCCCAATTATATGGCAATAAATACACCAATTTAGGTGATATGGATGAATATGTACAAAATTACAAACTGCCTAGACTAACAGAAGAAGAAATAGAATTCTTAAATAATCCCATATCATAAAATGAAATCCAACAGGCCATCAAAAAACTTCCTAAGAAAAAATCCCCAGGGCCTGATGGATTCACCAGTGAATTCTATCAAACATTCAGAGAACAGTTAATCCCAATACTATACAAACTATTTGACAAAATAAGCAAAGAGGGAGTTCTACCAAACTCCTTTTATGACATAAACATGGTACTGATTCCAAAACCAGGCAGGTCAAAAACAAAGAAAAACTATAGACCAATCTCCCTAATGAATATAGATGCAAAAATCTTAAATAGGATACTAGCAAAAAGACTCCAGCATGTGATCAGAAGGGTCATCCACCATGATCAAGTAGGATTTGTACCAGGGATGCAGGGCTGGTTCAATATTAGGAAAACCATCCACATAATTGACCACATCAACAAGCAAACCAACAAGAACCACATGATGCAGATGCAGAAAAAGCCTTTGATAAAATACAACACCCATTCCTATTAAAAACACTAGAAAGCATAGGAATAGAAGGGTCGTTCCTAAAAATAATAAACAGTATATATCTAAAACCATCAGCTAATATCATCTGCAATGGGGATATACTAGATGCATTCCCAATAAGATCAGGAGTGAAACAAGGATGCCCATTATCACCTCTATTATTTGACATTGTACTAGAAACATTAGCAGTAGCAATTAGAGAAGATAAAGAAATTGAAGGTATCAAAATAGGCAAGGAGGAGACCAAGTTATCACTCTTTGCAGATGACATGATGGTCTACTTAAAGAATCCTAGAGATTCAACCAAAAAGCTAATTGAAATAATCAACAACTTTAGCAAAGTTGCAGGATACAAAATAAACCCCCATAAGTCATCAGCATTTCTATATAATTCCAACACAGCTCAGCAGCAAGAACTAGAAAGAGAAATCCCATTCAAAATCACCTTAGACAAAATAAAATACTTAGGAATCTATCTCCTGAGACAAACACAGGACCTTTTTGAACACAACTACAAAACACTTTCCACACAACTAAAACT
Source organism: Monodelphis domestica (assembly GCF_027887165.1). Lineage (NCBI taxonomy): Eukaryota > Metazoa > Chordata > Mammalia > Didelphimorphia > Didelphidae > Monodelphis > Monodelphis domestica. Next base: position 402,714,328 of record NC_077227.1, on the reverse strand, counting down.
AGACTTGAGCAATTGGAAAAACATTAACTGCTCATGGATAGGACGAGCCAATATAATAAAAATGACCATCCTACCCAAACTTATTCATCTATTTAGTGCCATACCCATGGAACTCCCAAAATATTTCTTTACTGATTTAGAAAAAACCATAACAAAGTTCATTTGGAATAACAAAAGATCAAGGATATCCAGGGAAATAATGAAAAAAAAAACAGAAATGATGGGGGCCTTGCAGTCCCAGACCTTAAACTATATTGCAAAGCAGCAGTCATCAAAACAATTTGGTACTGGCTAAGAGACAGAAAGGAGGATCAGTGGAATAGACTGGGGGCAAGTGACCTCAGCAAGACAGTATACGATAAACCCAAAGATCCCAGCTTTTGGGACAAAAATCCACTATTCAATAAAAACTGCTGGGAAAATTCGAAGACAGTGTGGGAGAGATTAGGTTTAGATCAACACCTCACACCCTACACCAAGATAAATTCAAAATGGGTGAATGACTTAAACATAAAGAAGGAAACCATAAGTAAATTGGGTAAACACAGAATAGTATACATGTCAGACCTTTGGGAGGGGAAAGACATTAAAACCAAGCAAGACATAGAAAGAGTCACAAAATGTAAAATAAATAATTTCGACTACATCAAATTAAAAAGCTTTTGTACAAACAAAACCAATGTAACAGAAATCAGAAGGGAAACAACAAATTGGGAAAAAATCTTCATAGAAACCTCTGACAAAGGTTTAATTACTCAAATTTATAAAGAGCTAAATCTATTGTACAAAAATCCAAGCCATTCTCCAATTGATAAATGTACAAGGGACATGGATAGGCAGTTTTCAGATAAAGAAATCAAAACTATTAATAAGCACATGAAGAAGTGTTCTAAATCTCTTATAATCAGAGAGATGCAAATAAAAACAACTCTGAGGTATCACCTCACACCTAGCAGATTGGCTAACATGACAGCAAAGGAAAGTAATGAATGCTGGAGGGGATGTGGCAAAGTAGGGACATTAATTCATTGCTGGTGGAGTTGTGAACTGATCCAACCATTCTGGAGGGCAATTTGGAACTATGCCCAAAGGGTGACAAAAGAATGTCTACCCTTTGATCCAACCATAGCACTGCTGGGTTTGTACCCCAAAGAGATAATGGACAAAAAGACTTGTACAAAAATATTCATAGCTGCATTCTTTGTGGTGGGCCAAAAATTGGAAAACGAGGGGATGCCCTTCAATTGGGGAATGGCTGAACAAATTGTTGTATATGTTGGTGATGGAATACTATTGTGCAAAAAGGAATAATAAAGTGGAGGAATTCCATGGAGACTGGAACAACCTCCAGGAAGTGATGCAGAGCGAGAGGAGCAGAACCAGGAGAACATTGTACACAGAGACTAATACACTGTGGTATAATCGAACATAATGGACTTCTCCATTAGTAGCGGTGTAATCTCCCTGCACAATCTGCAGGAATCTAGGAGAAAAAACACTATTCATAAGCAGAGGACAAACTGTGGGATTGGAAACACCAAGGAAAAACAGCTGCCCAACTACAGCGGTTGAGGGGACATGACAGAGGAGAGACTCTAAATGAACACTCTAATGCAAATACTAACAACATGACAATGGGTTCGAATCAAGAACACATGTGATACCCAGTGGAATCACGCGTCAGCTATGGGGGGTGGGGGGAAGGAAAAGAAAATGATCTTTGTCTTTAATGAATAATGCTTGGAAATGATCAAATAAAATATTATTTAAAATAAATAAATAAATAAATGAAAAAAAAAAAGAAATAGGTTCTGATAAAGGACACAAGTAATACCCAATGAAATTGCGCATCAGCTGTAGCAAGGGTGGGTGGAGGGGAGGGAGGGAAACAAAGTGATTATTGTAACCAAAAAAAAATTAAATAGAAAAAAATGAAATCAAAGTATAACTTGGTTATTGAAAGAACTATGATGATCCATCTTTTAATAATTATAATAGACAACTTAGAAATATTTATGATAATAATATCAGTTTTTAATTATGCATTGCTTTCTTGTTCATAAAGTATTCCAGGTGACTTTCTGGTATTATATATAGAGATGGTGTTATTAGACATATCCATGACTTAAATGAGGACTAATTAGCTTAGAATTGGAGTTTTGGGTCTGTGGATAATAATAACTAGCACTTATTTAAGAGTTTAAGATTTGCAAAATGCTTTATATCTATCCTTCCATTTTATCTTCACAACAGCATGGGAAATAGGTACTAATATTATATCTATTTTTCAAATGAGGAAATGGAGACACAGAGGCTAGGTGAGTTGCTAGGGGAATACTATTAGTGTCTAAAACCAGATTTGAACTCAGATCTTCCTGTCTCCAGGACTATGTGACTATATCATCAAGCTGCAATTAATTCTCTTCATTATTTTTCCATTGAATATCACTAATTCTGTTTGTAGTACCATATCCATGAATCAATATGTATTTATGAATGATGGACAGAGCTTAGGATCATAGATTTAGAGTTGAAAGAGATATTAAAAGTCAGCAACTCCTTTTACCTAATATTATATATTAGGAAACCAAGGATCATCAAATAAAAATGACTTTATTTCAAAGAAAAAATAATGACTTGTCCAAGAAGAGACAGGATTAGAGCCTGGGTTCTTTGAGAATCAGTACATGAGTCACTCCATAGAACCACACTTATCAAGTCTGTTGACTCCAAGTCCAGTGCTCTTTCCATCAGACTATGTTTCCTCCCTCACAGCCACACTGACTTCTCTAAAACTGGGAAGGGAGTGGAAATGTAGCTCCATCAAACTATCATTGTGTTCTCATTTGTGTGGTCTCTGACGTACACAGTCCTGTCAGTCTGACCTCACCAGCCTTTGGGATAATGGGAGATTGTTTTTGTTGTTGCTTCTGCTCTGGCTACAGATGCTTACCATATTGGAAGTACAGAGCCTGAGTGGAAGATGCCTCTAATGGGTGGAACACAGATGACTAACTGGGAAACAGAGACAAAGAATTCTGAGCTGCCTAGAGTCCATTTACACAGGCCCAGATGTAATGCAGAAAGCTATATTGCCAACACAGAACATAAGGAACCATTGTTGGGCATCAGAGTCATGTCCAATAATGGCTTGGGACAGTAGTCATATGTCAGGCCTTTTTTTCCTTCACTGGAATCTGTCTTTCTTGGGTCAAGGTACCTCAAAACTATTGCCATGGCTCAAACCGAAATCTGAGTTTTTCCTAGTCTTTGTATTAAATTTGCTTCTGTCCAATTCAATTCAATTAAACAATGCCATTCAATTAGCATTTAATTGGGACCTAGAAGTATGCCAAGTACTAGTGATTTATAAAAAGAAAAGAGGAAAAACGGACAGAGTGTTTTCCTCTCTTTCCAAGCAAGCGAATGAGAAAAGTCTTCTGGAGACATATTATCAGGAGACTTCCCATATTTAGAATCTATAAGCAGTAGACATGTCACTGGCCTTTCATTCACTTAAAATTAAATGATAGTTATATGGTTATTAGCCATGGTAAACATATTTAATATAATGTCAACATTAAAGCTTTTTAGGAACCTAATTATATAAATCTTGCATCTTGAACATGCATATAACAAGACCATTCTATGTTCCCAAAGTCCCATCATTGGGATTCACTTCAGAGTTAGCCCACTCTAATTGGGCTACCTAGTAATATGGCACAGTGTAAACAGGCAATGGATCTGGAATCAAGGGACCTGGGTTCAAATCCCAGCTTTGACACTGAGCAAGAATAACTCTCTTGGGGGAAGGGAAAGTAATAAACATTTCTATAGTACCTATTTTTGCTAGACTCTGTGCTAAGTGCTTTACAAATGTTATCTCATTTGATCCTCACAATAACCTTGGGAAGTAGGTGCTTTTATTATACCCATTTTATAGTTTTAGAAAATGAGGCAAACTTGGGCTTATCAGCCTTTTGGCTTTGTAAACATTAAACATTAATTTGCAAGTAAAATTAAAAAAAGGAAAACAGACTAGTCCCTGGTATCCTGGTTTCATGGGTCTCCAATGCCCAGGCAGACAAGCTTCTAGGTGCACCTGCAGTTCTTGCCCCAGGAACTAGCAGCCATGGTGACTGTGGCAGTGGGCAGTGTAGCCTGAGCCACGTAGAGAAGTTGAGAGAGCTGGCCATGCTCACCAGAGATGACACCCTTCTAAGAAGAACCAGAAACACCAACTAGTGCATTGGGCCTCTAAAGCATCACTTAGGAGTGTCATCTCCAGAAAACCCAGACCTAGAATTGGCAGAGATGAAAGAGAACCATGAAGCTGCAGAAGGAAGGAAATCAAAACCCGAAGGCAAAGATGGCTCAGTAGGAACCCCTTTAGGAGAACAAGTGTGCTGGATGATTCTGAACAGGCACTGAAAACTGGCTTTGTGCAAGTTTTTGTAATATGTGATCAGTCTATTATGGACAGGTATTTTACTACTCATATTCATTTATCACACAAAATTGCTATGAAAACACTTAAATTCACTACTAGTGTCTGAGGCTACATTTGAACTGAGGACTTCTGAATCCCAGGCCCAGCTCTCACCCCAACCACAGCTTCAGTTTTGTTCCTTATTAATGAAGGTGTAGAGTAGGTAGCCTCTAAGGTCTTTTCCGCCTTTACACCCAAGATCCTTCCTAGATATATGCATGACAATCAGAATAGCCGGGTGCCTATATCCCTTTGAATTTCATTTGGCCTCTGTCTCAGAGAATCCCTAGTCCCCCCTCAAACTGGGCTCCTATTCATATTCTATCTCTTTCAAGAACTCTGTTAGGATTTCCTCTGTTCCTTCATCCCCCCAAAACGACTTGGAATAAATCTTGAATTTAATTGCTTTATGTTCATATAGGCAGCCCAAATAGCAGGGTCTTTTCATCACTGCCCAACTCCCCCCTCCCTTATGGCCCAAATAGCACGCTAAGTGACTCGATCCAAGGTCCCATGGTTAATAAATGACAAAGCGGGGACTTGAAACTGAGCCTCCTGCCTCCAAGTGGCCTCTCGAGCCAATTTAATCAGCTAAGATTGTGAGTCTGTAGCTGCACAAGGGTCACTGCCCCTGACTGAGATAAAAAGGAGTCCTTTCTGGGGCTGGACATCAATCCCTCCAGCACAGGGTCCTTCTCTGCTCTCTCTCACGTCCTCCTTTTCCTGACACATTCTCTCCCTACTTTCAGAAAGAAGGATGTGAAATCTCTGGGGAGTTTTAATATCAGCAAAGATCTGTTCTCCTCTGAAACCACAGACAGCTCCAGCGCAGCAATGATTCCCCGCATCGCAATCAATGCCGGGGAGGAGGAGCATGTCTGTGACCCGTCTCGTAGTCCAGGGTGAAAAGGGTTAAAGATAAAAGGAATGTCTAGCCCAGACACAGTCCGGTTTTCCCTCCTCCCTCCAGGGCCCCCCAGCATGCATTCATCATTACCTCTTAGCTCCCAGGAATCCCCTGCAGGTCACCTCAGGCCCAGGATGGAATCCTGCCTGGCTCCAGGCTGCTCTGGCCAAGTCCGACTAGACTCAGAAACCTCTAAATGGCTTTTACTGTCTGCCCGCCGAAGGATTCCCGGAATGAATCTATGTCTGGCTTCTCCATCCTAGGAAAGTCCACCTAAGGAAAAACAGGCCCCCTTGTAGGGGCAACCCTCAATGAAGGGAATGAGGCAACAGGACTGGAGGAACATTAGGGAAGAAGGGCCAGATGTACCCAATGCACTGTGCTGCAATTCACCCAATACTGGTGACCCAAAGGGCAACAGGAAAACACTTAGTGGATGCAAGCTGGTGCGAGTTACTGAGAATGACAGTGTGATACTCTATGTGGAGAGAGCACCAGCTTCAGAGTCAGGAGGCCTGGGTTCAAATCCTACCTTTGAAACTTTGGTAAGTAACTTAACATTTCTGGACCTTATTTTATGTTTCCCTTTGTATGGAGAAAATGAAGGGGCTGAACTAGATGCCTCTGAGGTCCAATCAAACTCTAAATCTAGGATCCTATGACTCTCAGGTAGATGATTTTTATTTTTATTTTTTAAACCATCAACCAGAATATATTTTGAACTTACTTTTCTACGTACATGTTGACTCCCATTCCCCTAGAAGGTAAGGCCATTGATAGCTGACACTATTTCATTTGCCTCTGTTTTAATTTTGTCTTCACTCCTAAAATTAACCAATGTCCCTTCCATTTCCTCAACTGTAACCTCATAGGTGAGTGTCCGTCTGGTCAGCCAAAGCCCTATAACATCTTTTTGCTATGTTAAAATCCTAGACCAGAAGTCTCTTATTTACTGATCTTGAGTAAATGAGTAAACATTCCAATCCCACACTGAAATCCTACAAAACATTCATTAAGAAGAGGAGGTAATAAAGAGATGGTAATTTGCTCTACATCAGTCACTATCCTGGAACCCCTGAAAAGTAGGAACAATCTTTAACATGTCAGAAATAGAACTTTTCTTGACACAAAAAGGAACACTAGTGTGCCATTTCGAGGGAGCTGTCATAAAACAATCCAATCTGAGAGCAGATTTGGGGCACTGACGGCATTACCCCTGCAGATTTTTGTCTCCAGGCACCTTCAAAGAGCATCCTCTAGTAAATACCTTTTCAATATGCATGTTTGTTCCTGGGTTTACTCCCTTTTGTTGTTCTAATGCAGAAGGTCAGTCATCAGATAATCATGTATTTGGGGAGGCATTTGCCACCACATATAGAAGGGGTAGGAGAAATGTGTAGGAGAAATTGAACACTCTCATCATTTTAAAACTCATCAGAATTACACAGAGAACCTTAATTCCAGTGGCTTTAGTGAGTGCCCCTAACTTAGAGAATGACTAAACAAATTGTAGTATATAAATGTGATGAAATATTATGTCATAAGAAATCATAAATATGAAGAATTCAGAGAAACTTGTGGAAGACAACTGATGCAAGAGAAAGGAGTATGGAAAAAAAGTCATCACAGCCCTGGGATAAGTCCTGATGATTTAATTGTGGATGACATGGAAATATGCATTTTTGATATCACGTGTATAAGCTCCATCATATTATTTTATCATTGTAGGGAATGAGGAGAGGAATGAAGAAAACATGGATTGCAAAATGTCAGAAAGTGATTATTAAAAATTGTATCTTTCATAATCTTGAAAATAAAAATATATTAAAAAATTGAGGACTTAAAAATTTTTAAACAGAATAATAAGACAATCATTGTTCTAAAGAAACACATTCTTTGTGTTTCATATCACAATGGAAAGTTTCAGGTGTAAATCAAATAGAAATGTCTTATGGATCTTAGGGCATCTTGGCTTTTAATATTCACTTAAAATCACGAGCATAGGTTATTTTAAGATATAGTAGATTTAAAAGGATATTAACTAGAATTTGCTATTAACCAGTACTTCCATATATATCTTCATTACAAGGGGAATTCATGTTCAGAATAAATGCCCTGAGGCTAAGTAAGATTCTCAAGTGTCCCCAGATCATCTAAGAAAGATTAAATATTCAGTATATTTGAATTTCAAATGTATTTTATTGTATTCCTTTTCTTTAAAAATTGGTAATCCATGTATATGCTATTTATTAAAGAAAAATATTAGACTAAATAGAATGGTGACTATGCTGGAAAACATATAATTTACTATGCTTACATTTAAATAGCCAACATTTTTGAGATATAAAACCTCTTTTAAGTGAATCCTTTTTATTCTCCAAAGTTCAGCTTCTATTTGAAGCAACATATTCTAAGCAGCCTCAGAATGGTGACTATTTTTGTAGAAGTTTCATTCATTCGACAAACTTTTATTCAGTACCTTCTGATGTTAAGTGCTTGGAGTACACAATGGAAAATCAAAGAGTTCTTTTTCTCATGGAGTTTGTATTTTATTTGACAATCTTCTTTTTTAAAGGAAGAGTATAATTCTCCTTATAGCTTTAATCTTTAGAAATATACCAATCAAGAATAAATATGACTGGATACCTAGAGCAATTTATTAATGTCAGGTACTATTAGAATAGCTTTGGGAAAGTATTTCCCTGATCTCTTGTAGTATTACAATGGTCAGAAGCCTTAACTATGGCTTCTTGTGACTGACTGTCCATGCTCCAGGGCACCCTGGGTGTCCATGTTTGAGTCACAACTGCTTTGTTGACTGAGAAAAACATGTTTTTTCCTCCTGTCAGCACTGCAGGACCAATGTACTGTAGCTGGGGAAGACGGAGCTGCCTTCTGTTCTGCCTCATGGATCAACACAACTGCCAAGTCTGCTTCTGATTCCTGAGGCTTTTTAGTTGGGCATGATGTATGGAGGAGAAGCAATGGAACAATCGTTTTCAGTAACTGACTTGTAATTGAAAGGAGAAGAGAGAGTATGTGTGTGTGTGTGTGTGTGTGTGTGTGTGTGAGAGAGAGAGAGAGAGAGAGAGAGAGAGAGAGAGAGACAGAGAGAGAGAGACAGAGAGACAGAGACAGAGAGACAGAGAGAAAGAGAGAGAGAGAGAGAGAGAAAGAGAAAGAGAGAGAGAGAGAGAGAGAGAGAGAGAGAGAGAGAGAGAGAGAGAGAGAGAGAGAGAGAGAGAGAGAAAGAGAGAGACCTGTTGGCCTCAGTTATTCATCTTTAAAATGAGCTGGAGAAGGAAATGACAAACTACTCCTCCAATGGAAAGATAGCGAAGGAGAAAGCAAGAAAGAGAACAAACTTTACTTTCCCCTTTTCCCCTCCCTTCCTCTTTTTTTTTATTAGCTTTCTCTTTCTTAAATTCAAACTATGCATTTGTTGGCTGGTGCTAAAATAATTGTAAATGGCTGTATATTTCCATAGTAATTATGAATTAAACAAATTTAAAAACAAAAACAACAATATGATAGACTACACTATGAATTGCATGGGAGTAGCACCGAAATTCTTTAGGGAGATAGGGAACAAGAAATGAAATACTTAATGGAAAAAGAGAACTTCTCCAGTGTGTCTAAATTATAGGGAATCAAAATGGAGAGAAGGAACGGAATTGACTTCAGTAGACTCTGCAACCATGAGCTGCAGCTTTAGTAGAATTTTTATTTCTCTATATATAACTCACTGCTATAATGACTTATCTCTAACCATCTCCATGCATGTTCTATGTTGCTATGAGGTCTGAATTCCTCTTGTTTTTCCACTGCCTCAGAAGTAATGCCCAGCTATGCAGGTTCTCTGTTGATTTTAAAGTAGGGAGGGTGAACAGCAAGATTCACACAAGGCTCATGCAAGGCTCTTTTATCTCAGTCCCATACTAGGCTTCTCAGTAGAATGAAGCTCTTAAAATTTTGAGGATTTTAGTTGACACCTATGTATCATCATTCCTGACCCTTTGAATCTCCACTGCAATATCCTGGGGGAGAAATTATACATAATACTGATAGAAATAAGTTGAGTGAAATACCTTAGTGTCCCTTTTTATAGGCATTTGCTAGAATTCCAAGGTGAAATATAAAACTTTCTAAAGTGTGTACAAAGTGCTAGGTCCTAGAGACATAAAGGCAACATGTATAATATTGTATAATTGAAAATCTGTTACCTAAAAAAAGAACTATATTTCCTGGGAGCCTACCAACTTCCTGTCATTATGTACTTCCTGTAGACAAGGGATGTCAGGCAGTGATGTGGAGGGTCCTGGCCTCTTTGGCTTGATGACAGGAAGCTTGGTGGTGGTAAGGGGGCTTCTGAACTGGCGAATCAGCCATGGACATGTGGTCTTTATTTTGTATTCTCTTTATTCCTTTATTTCTAATGATCATTAATCTCTTAAATATATATATTTATTATTGAAATCTAATTTTAATTTTTATAATATAGACCTGATTAAAATTTGAACAGTGCTAATTTCAATGCCCTTCATATGACTTTGAATTAGTATTTATTAGAATATATTTCCTTTATTTTAAACTATTTTTATTTTCAATGAAAAATGCATTTTTTTCCCTCCTTCCTACTACCCTCATCCATTGAGAAGGGAGGAAAAAAAGAAAGGAAAACAAAATCTTTGTAACAAATAGGTGAAGCAATTGACCATGGCTAGAAATATGTCTCAATCTGTATCAAGTCTTTTTCCTTATTATCTCCTTGGGGTATAAACCCCATCTTTTAAAGCCCTTTGGGCATAGTTCCAAATTGCCTTTCAGAATGGTTGGATCAATTCACAATTCCACCATCAATTCATTAATGTCCCAGTTTTGCCACATCCCCTTCAACATTTATTTTCCTCCTTTTATGTCATATTGGCTAATCTGCTAGGTGTGAGGTGATACCTCAGAGTTGTTTTGATTTGCATTCCTCTAATTATGAGAGATTTAGAACACTTTTTCATGTACTTATTGATAATTTTGATTTCTTTATCTTAAAATTGCCTATTTATGTCCCTTGCCCATTTCTCAATTGGGGAATGGCTTGATTTTTTGTACAATTGCTTTAGCTCCTTATGAATTTGAGAGATTAGAACTTTTTTGGAGGTTTTTATTATAAAGATCCCCCCATTTGTTGATTCCCTTCTAATTTTGGTTGCATTAGTTTTGTTTGTACAAAACCTTTTTAATTTAATGGAACCAAATTTATTAATTTTACATTTTGTAATGTTCTCTATCTCTTGCTTAGTCTTAAATTCTTTCCTTTCCCATAGATCTGAAAGGTATGCTAATTTGTGTTCACCTAATTTATTTATAATATCCTTCTTTATATTTAAGTGATTTATCCACTGTTTAGCAAAAACTGCTGCAAAAATTGGAAAGCAGATTTTGCTAAACAGTGGGTTCTTATCCCAAAATCTGGGACCTTTGGGTTTATTGTACACTCTCTTGCTGAGGTCATTTACACCAAGTCTATTCTACTGATCCTCCATTCTGTCTCTTAACCAGTATCATATTGTTTTGATGATTATGGCTTTATAGTATAGTTTAAGGCCCCTCTCATTCACATTTTTTTCCATTATTTCCCTGTATATTCTTGATCTTTTGTTCTTCTAAATGAACTTTGTTATATATTTTTTCCTAGTTAAATAAAAAAGTTTCTTCATAGTTTGATAGGTATGGCACTGAATAAGTAAATTAATTTGGGTAGCATTGTCACTTTTATTACATTAGCTTATCCTATCCATAAGCAATTAATGTTTTTCCAATTATTTTGATCTAGTTTTAATTGTGTTTTAAGTATTTTATAGTTGTGTTCATATAATTCCTGAATTTGTCTTGGAAAATAGATTCCTAAATATTTTATATTGTCTAAAGGATTTTAAATTGAATTTTTTGTTCTAACTCTTCCTGCTGAGTTGTGTTGGAAATATATAGAAATGCTGATGATTTATGTGGACTTATGTTGTATCCTGCAACTTTGCTAAAGTTGTTGATTATTTCCATTAGCTTTTAAAAAACTTAAAAAAAAAACTTAAAAAATTTATTTAATTAGTCAATTTAGAATATTTTTCCTTGGTTACAGGAAGTAGGAATTGTGTTCTTTCCCTCTCCTCCCTCAACTCCCTCCCATAGCTGATGCACAATTCCACTGGGTTATACATGTGTCCTTGATCAGAACCTATTTCCATATTATTGATGTTTGCACTAGGGTGATTGTTTAGAGTTTACATTCCCAATCATATCTCCATCAACCCATGTGATCAAGCAGTTGTTTTTCTTCTGTGTTTCTACTCCCACAGTTTTTCCTCTGTATGTAAATAGTGTTCTTTCTCATAAATCCCTCTGAATTGTTCTGGATCATATACACTAATAGAGAAGTCTATAACATTCAATTGTACCACAGTGTATCCATCTCTGTGTACAATGTTCTCCTGGTTCTGCTCCTTTCACTCTACACCAATTCCTACAGGTAACATTCCAGGTCACATGAAATCCCTCTAGTTCCTTATTCCTTTGGCCTCAATAGTACCCCATCATCAACATATACCACAATTTGTTCAGCCATTCTCCAATAGAAAGGCATCCCCTCATTTTCCAAATTTTTGCCACCACAAAGAGCACAGCTATGGCTAATTCGTGTACATGTCTTTTTCCTTATTATCTCTTGGGGTATAAACCCAGCAGTGCTATGTCTGGATCAAAGGGCAAAGAGTCTTTAAGCACCCTTTGGGCATAGTTCCAAATTGCCCTCCAGAATTCTCTAGGATTCTTTAAGTGGACCATCACATCATCTGCAAAGAGTGATAGTTTAGTCTCCTCATTGCCTACTTTAATCCCTTCAATTTCTTTTTTTCTTCTCTACTCTCCACTGCTAGCATTTCTAGTACAATATTAAACAATAGAGGTGATAATAGGCATCCTTCTTTCACCCCTGATCTTATTGGGAAGGCTTCTAACTTATCCCCATTGCAGATGATGTTTGCTGATGGTATTAAATATATACTGTTTATTCTCAGTTACTTATCTTTAAAATGATCTGGAGAAGGAAATGACAAAACACTCCAGTGTCTTTGCCAAAAGCAAACAAACAAAAACCAATCCACCCAAATGGAATCACTAAGAGACTGGATTGAAACCACTGAACAACAGTTATAAGATACAAAATAACAAAAGATTTCAGAGAAATTTAGAAGAGTTATATATATAGAATTCTGAGTCTATATGAACTAAAGCAAAGTGAGGAGAGTATAACCTGGAGAACAATGTATATGTTAATAGAAATAAAAAAGACAAATAATTTTGAAAGACCAGTTTCCTAGGTATATTAGTTTTCTTTTTGCAAAAATATTCTCATTTTATGTAATCATAAATGTATATGTTATATTCTTTAATCTACTCCATCATTTATTTGGTTAAGAACTATTCCCAATCCACAGCTCTGAAAAGTTATTCCCCCCCATTCTTCTCATTTGTTTATGATACACTCTTTTTGTATAAATCAAATATTATTTAGAACTTGGTTTGTTGTATGGTGTGTGATGTTGGTCAATATTTAATTTTTGCCCAATTGCTTTCCAATTCTCCCAGGAGTTTTTGTGAAATAATGTGTTCTTACTCCTGTAGCTATGGTCTTTGAATTAATCACACACTAGGATATCATGCTTCTTTGCTTCTGCATTTTGCATACCTAATCTTTTCCACTGATTGATCTCTCTATTTCTTACCCAGTGTAAAATTATTTTGATGATTATAATTCTGCAAAATAATTTGAGATATGATAGTGTCTTTTCTCTCTTTTTTATTATTTCCTGTGAGATTCTTTTTAAAATTTATTTAATAAATTAATTTAGAATAATTTTGCATGGTTACATGATTCATATTCTTTCCCTGCCCTCCTCCCTCCCCCTCTTGTGAGATTCTCTTGAATTTTTCTTCCCCTTGATGATTATTTTTCCCAGTTCTATAATGTAAACCTTTGGTAGTCTGATTGCTATGACACTGAATAAGTAAATCAATTAAGGCATTTTTGTTGTTTTTCTTGTATTGGCTTTGCCTACCCCATAAACAATAAATATTTTTGAAATTATTAAACTATGTTTTTATTTCCATTTAAATAAATATTTTTCAGATGTGCCCATTCCTTGTATGCATCTTGGTAGATAGATTTCAACTATGTCAGAAACAATGTAGTTATTTAAAATAGAATTTTTCCATCTCTTCCTACTGAGTTTAGTTGGCAATATACAGAAAAGAATATGGTATCTTCTCAAAAGTTCTTTTTTTTTTGTATTTCTTTATATATCATGTGATTTTTGTTGTTCTTATTATAAAAATAATCAATTATACTTAGAATTTCCCTAACATTGAACCAGTTTTGAATTCTAGATATAAATCCAACTTGATTATAGTATATTAATCTTTATGTTGGTATTTTTTGTTAATATTTAATTTTTAAATCTCCATCAATATCCATCAGGGATATTTTTCTATTGTGTTCTTCTTTGTTTAGATTGTCCTTTTGTTTAGGTACTGAGACTATTTTTAACAGAATTGGTAAGATTCAATTCCTTTCTCCCTCCCTCATCCCCCCAAATTTTGAGAAATGTGGTAATTCATTTGGACATTTTAAATTTTCATAAGCATTCATTTTATTTGTTGTGCTTTGTATTACCACATGGCTGGACAAAATATTTTCTAATTAGTCTCTGTATTTCCTTTTAATTTCTTATTGCCTTTTACAGTTTTGCTGGTGGTAATTTTGTTTTCCACTTTAAAAAAAGAAAAACAGCTGGCATCTATATATTATATTTTTCAAACCCAGATTCTAGTTCATTCAATTAATTCAATTTTTTTCAATTTTATTTATTTGTGATTTTTAGATTTTGCTATTTTGTTATTAATAGGTTTAAACATTTTATAATTTTTATTTATTTTTCCAGTGGCATGCTAATTTTTTGGTATGCATTATTTAACTTTTTTGTTGTTAATAAAAGTGTTAGAGATATAAATTTTCTCCCAAGGATTGATTTAGTTATATTTCCAAAATTTTGATATATTTCTTTATAGTTGTCATTATTCTTTGATTAAATAATTTATTGTTTCTATGTTTTGTTCTCTGACCCACCAATTGTATTCGGTGGTTGTTCTTTAAGTAATGAGGTAATGAGGAATCAGATCTGCCACCCTTCTCCCTTTTTCTCCCTCCTCCCTTCTCCCTCCCACTTCAGTTGATCGCTTCAGTTGATAACAAACTGGAATTCAGTTCTGAGTAAGTTTCCTGATATATCTAATAGACAACTCACTCTTTGAATGATTAGAACAAGAAGTTTATTTAAGGAAAGGGGAGGAAAAGGAATTGGATAGAAGAGAGGGTTTAGGGTTTCCCTGATCTTTAATAATCCTAAATTGAGAATAATATTGTGGAGTCTTGAATGAGGGATGTGGCTAACAGGGTTGAGGATCTTTGAGTCACTTTCTGATACAATAGAGAGAAATCAGTAAGAAGAGGATCTTCTCAGGCCTTACTCCTTCCTATCTCAGGAGAAAGAAAGAGCTCCCTAAATTTGGATGCTTCTTTTAACAGTCTTCTCCCTGTCACATTCTCCTCTAGAATAATCCTTGATTGAAAGCTTCTGCAAACCTTCATCCATTGCCTCTGCAGGTTTTCTTCAATTTACTCATCCACACAACTCTTTAGGATGAAATAATTTAGTTAGTAGTTAAAGTTTTTTTTTCCTTTTTTTGATGACATTTTTTTCAAATATATTTTGTATTATCTTAAATAATGTGTTTTAAATGCCTTAAATAATCAGTGTTTTTAAAGATGCTATGCATAGTTAATAAACATTCATATTCTTTTTTTTAATTTTCATTCAATAATCACTAAGATCTATTATGGTTCATTAGCTTCATTCTTGTGTGTGTTTTTTTTTAATTTAGATTTGTTCAAGTGTGAAAGGCATACATGGAGTATGCTTGCTAGCCTATAGATTTTTCCTATTTCACCTTATAACTCATTTAGACTTTTCTTTAAATATTTAGATATTATATCAATCAGGACAAATATGGTAATTATTTATATTAATTCATTGCCTATGATACCTTTCAGCATAATGTAGTTTCCCTATTTATCTTTTTGGAGACAGTTATCTCTTAGAGAGAAATAGTAAAACTAATAGTAGGCATCCTCTATGCACTCCTTTCAGCCCTTGTTATTGTTGGGCAGCTAGGTGGAACAGTGATTAGAGAGATGGGTCTGGAGTCAGAGAGACTCATTTCCTGAGCTCAAATCTGGAATTAGACACATACTAGCCATGTGACCCTGGGCAAATCACTTAACACTGTTTGCCTCAGTTTCCCCAACTGTAAAATGAGCTGAAGAAGAGAATGACAAACTACACCAGTACCTGCCTAAAACAAAACTTCAAATGGGGTCACCAAGAGTTGGGCAGGACCAAAATGATTGAATAGCAATTAGAGCTATACATTGAAGGTTGAGTCAATGAGAAAGCAACTAGTGAAAATAGAGAAGAAAAGACAATTAATAAGACTACATGGGTGGCTTTACCTTTGTTTTGTTTTGATTGTTTCCATGCTTTTTAGATGTGTTGATTGGTTTAAATCCTTTTTTCTTTTTCCTCTTTAACTCTTTTTTTCCATTTGGTTTTTAACTATTTCATAAGAGATGGCTTTTTGATCAGGGCATGATAAAGGGGAAAATCAAGGTAACAAAAAAAATATATCAATAGAATTCTACTTTTAAAAATGGAAATAGGTCTGAGATTTGTCAATTGGAGAACAACTCAACAAATTATATATTACATTGTTATATTGACAAATTAATACATTGTAAGACTTCTTGTAAGAATTCTTCAAGCATATGGTGAATTCAGAGAATCAGAAAGACACATGAACTAATGAAGGCTATAGCCAACAAAACCACAACAATACATACCACTAAAACAATGTAAAATAAAAGAACAATAAGTTAATTGACATTTCATTGTTTTTTTCTTATAAAACAAATTTGATGCTTCACAGTAGACTTGCAGATTTAGACTCAAACCTCAGGGCCATTCCACACTCCTCATTCTCACTCATTCCACATATCTAATCCACTGTTAAATCTGGTAATGTCCAATTTCATGATATCTCCAGATATATTCCTTTTCCACCACTCATACAGTTCATCCCTCATTGTCTCTTGACTGAATTATTTTGATAGCCTTCTATTCAGAATCCTTGCTTTAAGATTCTTCCCACTTCAATCCATCCTCCACAAAGCTACCAAGAAAATTTATTTTCTGATATTCAGGACTGATTATGTTACCTTGTCTTTTCAATGACCTCCAGTGATCTCCATGATCAAATATGAAGTCTTTTATTTGGCATTTATTATTCTTCATAATCTGGACCCTCCTGACCTTTTTAATCTTATACTTTATTCCCTTTCAGAAACCATGTTCTCTAAATTAGCTTATTTGTAGTGCCTTTAAAAATAAGACCTTATGGAATGATCTGTCCTCTCACCTCCTGAGGTGGGCTCACTTCGGGAGGTAGGGAAGAAGTAATGTAGAAAGCTTCTCTACTTCTATCCCTCTACTTCCAACAAGATGGCATCAATCACTAAAGAACAGTGGTAGCATTAGTCACAACCCCTTTAGAAGTATTGAGTAAGGACTCTTTAGAGGTACCAGCTCTCAGAATCCAGTGTAGAGCTACACCTAAGGAGAATGTTATGAGATATCTAGAAAGAGATAAAAGTACTCAGGAGCTTTTCCATAGGCATTCTATATGTGTATCTCATTACCTTCATGCTAAAAACTTGAACCCCTTTTCCCTAGGATCATAGTATGTGGAAGAAGAAAGCATGATTATGACTTGATATGAGTTTGGGGGGATTATTTATAACAGAACTCTCTTTGCTTTGTCTGCTTAGTAAATAATATTTCTGAAAATTGCCTAGAAACCACAATTTCTAGAATTATCTGTGAGTTATCTCTAGCTTCTTGAGGGAAATATTAGAGATTCTTTTGGGACCTATCTCTCCAATGTAAATGAAAGTTGGGGAAGTAGCCCTGGATGAATGCTACAATAGCATTCTAGACGTGGAAATGTCTTTTGAGGAATCAGTCTCATACTTCCTTTTACAGGGAATGAATTGAGGCTCTCAGTGGTACAGTGGATAGACCTCTGAATCTGGAATCAGGAAGCCTGGATGGATGTCAAATCTGCCCTCAGACATTTACTAGGTGTGAAACCCTAGTTCAAGTGAAACCTTGCTTCAGTTTCCTTAACTGTAAAATAGGGATAAGAGGGTTGTTATGAGAATCAAATCATATTTTGAAAAGCTTTTTGCACAGTTCCTGGCACACAGTAGACAATGTATCAGTGCTTATTCCCTTCCCTCCTCTAAGTAATGAAGTCAGGGAATGCTAGATCATATCTGAGATTTAAATTGAGATGTGACTCCAAATTGAGTTCTCTTCCTATCACAATGTTCCCTCAATTTCTGCAATAATGAGAGAAGTCAAAATTTTTATAGCTCAATCCCTTGCCTTAACATCTCTGAAAAAGATTTTATAAATCATCACCAAGGAAGGCAGGTTTGGTATAATCTTTCCTAACCACTCTGTGATAGAGAATAGATACTGTTTCTTGCCTTCTGCAAATGGAGCCCTGCCTGGCCTTTCCTTCATATTTGGAGAATCATGAAAGACTGATGATTAACTTGACACTGTTCCTTGTAATGGCTGCGTGATAGGGAATAAGGCCATTGTTAAGGCAGCTGAGATAATAATATGCATCCTTCCCAGTAAGCCTGCATCATCATGGCCATGTTTGATCAGCTAGGGTTACAGAAGAAGTGGGAAGAGAAGAAAATTAAGAGGGAGAGATGAAAAGAAAGGATGTTATTTGAAAGAATAGAAGAAGGGATGAAGACAAAGTGAAGAAGAAAGGGAGGGAGGGAGGGAAGAAGGAAGGAATTAAGAAAAGGGAAAGAAATGAAGGTAAAGAAGGAGTAAAGAATGAGAGGGAAAGGAATGGAAAGCAAGGGAAAAGAAGAGAATGGAAAGAGGGAAGAAAAGAGGAGAAAGGAAGAGACACTGAGAAGGAAAATGAATGAAGTATAAAGGGGGAGAGGAGTAGGATGGAAAGAGAGATATAAGAAAGACAGGAAAGGGAGGGAAAGGGGAGGAGAGAGACAGATCAAATTCTTCTTTGGAGAAACTATTATAGGTCCCTTTTTGAAAAAAAAAAAGAATAATTTCTAATAATGAATAGTTCAGTCCCAAAAATTCAATTAAATTCCTTTAACAATAAGCACCATTACTTGTTAGTATCATTTGGAAAGTCCTTCTGCCTTTAGTTTATCTCTTCTCTAATTCCCATATATTGCCCAAGTAATCTTCCTAATGCACATCCTTCTCAGAAGGAATCACATTCCTTCTTTACAAAGCTTTCCTTGGCTCCCATTGTTTACTGAATTCTCCTATTCCTGGCATTCAAAATGTTTTACAATCTGGCTCCAACATACCTGTCTAGATTTATCTTACAATAATCCTTCTCTCCAAATACTTTATGATCTAGTCAAGGAGAAAGTTTCTGTTCCTTCTAATTTTGCTTTACCTTATCTCCTTGCCTTTGTTTATATCATCATCTATTCCTGGAATAGTCTCTTTTTTCCAACCCAACTCGGCCTAATAAAGTCCTCCCTCCTTCAAAGTTAAACTCAGTTACTGTCTCCTTTTAGAACTCCTCTGGAGGAGGAGACATTTAGGTGACTCAGTAGATTGAGAGCCAAGCTTAGAGATGAGAGGTCCTTGGTTCAACTCAAACCTCATATACTCTCTAGTTGTATGACCCTAGTTAAGTCACTTACCCCACCCCCTTGCCTGCCAGTTTTTCACCTTGGAACCAAAGCACAGTACTGATTCTGTGAGGTCCCCAAAATTACCCCTTTGATACTGATATTCCCCAGACCCAGACCTAGCAGCTCCAGGTCCAACCCTATCTGCTAATCATATCTCACCCAATCAAGATGTGCTGTGAGCTTGACATAACAATTATGCTTGCATACACTTAGGGTAAACTCTGTTGTTATCAATCTGTTACTGTCAAACCATGGATCAGAACCATGGGTCATCTTGTTGTCATGCCAATTATGCTAGCTCTGAGTTATAAAAAACACCTACAGGAACCACATCCCTGCCAACATGAGCAGACTTTAAATCATTGGGAAAAAATGATTACCCCATACTTTGTTGCTGGATAAACCCAAAGAATAGACTCTGATGCTAGACAAACTCTGTCTTGTCACTAAGCAAACTTTGTTTGCTTAGTTGTTACAGCTATACCTTCTTTGTCTTCTCACAACTATATATATATATATATATATATATATATATATATATATATATATTATATCAAGTCTGTACCTTGGCATTTTGATTTAGACTTGGGTAAGAGTCTTTTGCCATCATGCTATGACTTGTCCTTACCCTTCTACAGAATAAAACTTCAGAGCAGCTGACAGGTACTTCAGGTCATGCTCATGTCATATTTGAGTAGATAGTTGCCGAATCTAAGATGACAGGTAAGGGTTTAAATAAAGAGGACCTGTTGTTTGATCATTATCCCACACTTGAGCTTCACAACATCTAGAATATATTATAAAAAAAATAGGTTTCGGAGTGAATTAACAACTGGTTAGGAGAGGCTGAACCAAGACTTCATCTGATCAGATGAATAGATGAAATAATGTTTCCTCAAATCTGGACAGCTTGAAAGAGTAAAGAAAATTTGAATTTGTGTCCCACTGCCTCTGAAGCATACTGTACAGTCATTAGCAGCAAGTTACTTTCTCAGTGATCCCAAGCAATTCACAAAAACATTGTTATAGAGTAGTTGCTGATATGTATCTTGGAAAGTTTCCATACTGGAAGTTCCCTACATTAATGAAATCACAGATTTAGAACTAAAAGAAAAATGCCTCAAATTCATTTGCTTCTTTCCACTCAGCTACCACTTTAGCCCAAGTGGTACTTACCTCTGCCCTGAGCTACTGATAGTCTTGCTAATTTTCCCTTTTTTCCCTTATTTTAGTCTCTGCTCTCGAACTTTCCTCCACAGGACTGTCAAAGTTAACTTCCTGAAAGATTGTTTGGACATGGTCACTAACTAACTCAAGTACCTTCAGTGGCTCTCCTTTGGCTCTAGGACAATTTATAAATTCTGGTACTGGAATTCAAAGCCCTACACCATATGACTCCAACCTACCTTTTGTAAGGATACTTTTAGTGTTTTTTTACTTAAAATCTAAATAATTGGTCTCCAGGGATGATTCCCAAATAAAAAAATACCCAAGTCAGCTGGGAATTATGGAGATTTTAATTAATATAGAGAGAAGGAACTAAGGGAGAGAGAGAGAGAGAGAGAGAGAGAGAGAGAGAGAGAGAGAGAGAGAGAGAGAGAGAGAGAGAGAGAGAGAGAGAATTAATTTAAACTGCTCTGGCTCAGGCTGAGCCAGGCAGTAGTTAAAGTGGCTTTCCTGAGTCTAAAGGAAAGGGAGCCAGTCTTATCATTCACCATGAGACTGTCTCCAAGGAAGCTCCAGTCCTCCACTGAACTCAATCTCCTGAACTGAGTTCAGAACTGAATCCTGAACTGACTTTTAGCCTCCTTTTAAAGAGAATTTTCTCTGATGTCACCTCCCCTAAATTTTTACATCTATCAATCACAGTGGATGCTTTTTTCCAGGACTGCCCATTCTTAGTTCTCACCACTCTTTAGTTCTTACCTTCTCTGGTTAGATTATATCTTCTTAGGTACTTCACACTTCTTTGTTAAGCTTGCCTTTTGTGAGTTACTTGACCTTTTTGTGATTAATTTAACCTTTACAGGTACTTAACACCTTTTTGTATTAGATCTAAAAATAGATATAGTTTAAGGTTCTAGCTTCACTTTAAGGTATGAGTTAAGTACCTTCATTATTCAATCAGGAGTTTACAACTTTATTTTCCCCTAAAGTATTTCTAAGTATGAGTGGAGTAATATAAAGTTCCCAAGACATTCCTGATTCTTGTTAGACCAAGAATCTCCATTGTTACAATAAGGAAATAGCTAAATAAAATCTTCTAAAGTACAGTCTGAGTAGTTTTTAAGATTCACACTTTCCAGGCTTATTGTTCCTTTTCTTTAACTGTTTTCTTTCTTTTCCCCCCTTTTATCCCTTACCTTCCATCTTAGATTCTAACCCAATTACAACACCTTGATCTGTCCTCTATGCTTTAGCAAGTTCTCTCTCCCATGCCTGAGATAAAAGCTCTCTTTGTTTCCACCTCTCAGAACCCTCATCTTCCTTTAAGACTCCATCCATATTTCTCTTCTTCTCCAAGAATTCTTAGTGCAGCCTCCCCTAATGGGTTGTTAATTCACTCCAAAATCTAAATTTCTTTTATACTATATTCTGGATGTTGTGAGACAGAAGTGGAATAATGGGCAAACAGCAGATCCTGGCTTTTCTATGCTAAAAAGTACAGGTCAGCACAAATATAGCACTCCATTTACTTGTTCAGACATGTCTAACTCTTCATGACCCCAGAGAGGGTATTCTTCTGTATACACACCAATTGGATTGTAGGCTCCTGGCATCCCAGCACATAGTGGTACTTAAAAAATACATCTTGTTGACTGACAAACTATATCTTTCCCTGGCCACTTGCTTTGTTCCTTTCTCCATTTCATTTTTTATGGCATCAATATCTCATTTAAATAAGTCAAATTGGAATGGTTTTCATTGTATGTCATGTCATTGATTTGTTCTGATTTTATACCAATTTTGTTCTTTTCTATAAGGAATATTTCACTTAATTTCTCAATGATCTTTCAGATATTGAACATATGATCTGCAGGTCTTGAGAGCATATTAAATGTAATTGGGAAATATTTAAGAAAATAAATAAAAATACAATGGAATATAGATAATGTTAATATGTGGTTTTCTAAGTCAATTTTAAATGATCTGGAGAAGGAAATGACAAATTACTCCAATATCTTTGTGAAGAAAACCTCAAATGGGGTCACCAAGAGTCAGGCATGGCTGAAACAACTGAACAACAACAAAGTCAATTTTGGATATCATATTTGTCAGTAGTATTTGATGCAAATATTTTCTCACTGTACCATATCTCTTCAAATTATATTTTCATTGATTTTAAGCAAAGTCTTTAAAATATTGTAACCAAATATCCATACAATCTTTTGGGATCTCATTTATGATATTTTTAGCTTAGAATCCTCCACTAGCCATAGTATTAAAAGACTCCTGATATTGTTCTCTATTTTTTCTAATATGATCTTTTATATTCAGATTACAAATCTATTTTATACCCAGTGTAGTATATGATGTAAGTTTCTACAAAATGTTTAATGAAAATTATCTATACACACTCATAGATGATGTCCTTGATGAAGTTATAAGGCATTAGCAGACTTTCAGAAATGATTTTCTGGTATAAATCATATCTTTATAATTACACAATTGAATGAAAGTATGAAGAGTACATTATTCACAATTCTTTTTGTTTTTTTACTATATAAATTAAAAACTAATATTTAATTTATTAAAGAAAAATGCTTAGTCTTAAAAGTTCTCTTCCATCAACATTATTAACATTGCATGTGGCAAAATGATACAAGATTCTTTGAAAGATGAAGCAACAGAAATACTTTTGTGTGATGACCTTCAAATTAATGACAAATAAGATGCAGAAAAAGAAGATGCATGATAGTGAAAAGTGGTCACTTGCTGATGGATGATGTTCAATACTGCACCCATATGGGAGAGACTCCTTACAAATGGTGAGGTCCTTCAGATTTTCCTTTTTATGGATGAAATTGTGTTGCTGTATCCAACCCAGGACCATTGCAAAGTCTCAAAATAACAACCATAATCATTCCTAAAGAATTTGCCTTGCTATCTACAGAAGAAAAAAGAAAACACAAATGAAAGAAACATGTATATTTTTTTCCAGATTATGGTAAGCATTTGAATGGAAAACCCATAGAGCTATCCACTGGGACATATATCAGTCACAGAATTAAATGGGATGAGAGTAAGTTGGATTACCTTTTGACTACCAATTGAACATCTCAAACTGAACCTCTTATAGATCTTTTTTTAGATATCTGTAAACCCTCATCTTCCATCTTAGAATCAATGCTGCATATTGGTTCTAAGGTAGAAGTGAGGTAAAGGCTAGGCAATGAGATTTAAGTGACTTGCCCAGGATCACACAGCTAGGAAGTGTCTGAGGTCACATGTGAACCCAGCACTTCCCTTCTCTAAACCTGCCTCTCAATCCACTGAACCTCTTAGCTGCCATCTGGGTCACCTATAGATATCTTAAACATGACATGTCTAAAACTTAATTCATTATCTTTCCCTCTAAACCCTCTTTTCTTCTGAACTTACCCATTACTATCAAGGACACTAGTATCTTCCCAGTCAGTCAAGATGATAACTTAGGTATCCTCTCCAATTTCCCACTCTTCTCATATCCAATATCTTTCCAAAGTTTGTTGGTTTTGTCTTTACAATATTTCTTGTATTTACCTCCCTTTTCTCTTCTGACACTGACACTAGTCTGGTATAGGTCCTCATCATCTCTACCCCAGACAATAGTAAATAGTCTGTTGGTTGGTTTCAATGCCATAAGTCTTTCCTCCTCTTTCTCATTCTTTACTCAGTTGTCAAAATGATGTTTATAAAGTGAAGCTTTGACCATGTGATCCCCTTCTCCTTCATTCATTTGATTAACTCTAGTGCCTCCCTATCATCTCCAGGATTAAATATAAAAACTTCTATTTGGCATTCAAAGACCTTCATAATCTTCCCCTTGCCCATTTTCAAGTCTTCTTATTCCTATCCCTTTATATATACTTTGATCCACTGACACTGAACTCCTTGTTGTTCTTAAAATAATACACTCCATTTTGACACTGAGACATTTTTGCTAACTGTTCCCCATGCAGGGGATATTCCATTTCATTTCTGCCTCCTGCTTTACTTACTTTAAATCCTATCTAATAGTCTTTCTTCTCCATCTCCTTTAGGTCTAGTGACTTCTCTTTATTTATTATGTCTAATATATCTCATACAAACTTATTTAAATGTTATCTTCTCCGTTTACATTGTTGGCTACATTGGAGCAGGGTTTGATTTTCGTCTTTGTCTTTGTATCCCTAAAGTGTAGCATGATACCTGGTACATAATAAATATTTAATACATTTTTATTGGAGAAGCAGTGAGGTGGTTCCTGAATAGAGGTCTAGGTCTGGAGAAGGGAAGAGGTAGGTTTAAATTTGGTTTCAGATACTTCCTATCTGTGTGCCCCTGGACAAGTCCCAATTGCCTAGCTCCTTACTACTCTTGCTCTTCTGCCTTAAAACCAGCACATAGTATTGATTCTAAGGTAGAAAGTAAGGATTTTAATAAAAATAAATAAATTATTGTTTGTAGGTTGACTTTGGGAAACGATATGACTGCTAATGAACCCTTACTTTCTCCTGAAACAAAGCCCCATCTTTAAAAAAAACCCATCAATACTCTCCTATTCATGTCTTACAGTTGCAAGTTATTGAATGCAATAATCTTTAATGATTTTAAGTAGAGGAATACTCAAAAGGCAATGGTGAGGTACACAGTGGATGTGGGTAGATTAAAACAGATTATGAATAAAAATTATGGATTATAAGTGGTATGAATGATGTCCTCAGAGAGATGTCTAATGGCCCTAAAATTCAGCCACTTCATAGTAAGAACAAGGAATAACCACTGGATCATTAACAATTTCCATTGCTGTTGATGAAATGTCAAGAAAGAACAGAAAAGCCTCCCTAACACAGAGGGTGGACTCTCTTCAGCCCCCATAGGAAAGATTTTGGGAATGATGTAGAATAGTGGCATTAGATATATAGAAACAGATGAGTGTCAATCTGTATTGTAGAACAATGAGATGACCAATTCAGAGTAGATTTCCCTAGACCCTAATAGTGTACAATTTCATATAATAGGGTATCAATAAATATTTGCTCAATGAAGTCATCAATTTCTTCTTTTGTCCCCCAGATCAAGAAAGTCAGTCGCCAGTGCTTCCTGCCTTTGTGACCAGAAGAGGGCCATGGATACCTTCTGATTTCTGCATCAGAAATGAATTCATAGCAAACATATTATAGCCACTATCTCAGCTTTTTCTCCAATTTAAACCTCCTCACAAGAGATCCAAGTGCTCTGTGGATGATTTTTCAGAGCCTCCGTCCAAGGAAATCCTTATACAAACAAAATCTTCATAGCTTCTTAGGAGGGCAGAAGGTTTAGAATTGGTAAAACAGGCCACATCTCACTTAAGTCCTTGTCTACTAAATCAACAGGCAAAGCTTCATCATTTACAGACACATGATGAGGTTTTTCCAGGAATTATTTCCCCATAGCATTTTTAATAGGTGCTTCATAAATAATACTTTATTGAAGTCACCTAGTGCACTGAAGACGAGCATGTTAAAGAAGTCTGACTAATTAAAGCAAGTCAGGAAGCCTGGTAATGGAAACTAAGGTTGTGCCCACTGTGATGCCTGGTGTAAACGGAGAAATTCAGCTAGTCATGCAGATGTTTGCCAGGATACAGATGTTTATCGATGTGTTCATGCAGCTGGTCAGAGGGCTAGTGGGAAACTTTTAAAACCATTATACATTATAAAAGAATAGAAGAAAGTAATGGTTCTGACAAAAAGGAGGGGGTGAGGAGAAGGAGGCAATAACCCCTCTTAATGGAAGAATATAGTGGCTTACATGGTGTTCAAAATTACAGGGTCTGCTGTCATCCATGATTAAATGATGACGATGATGATAAACTTGTGCACAGCCATGTTATATATGTACGTGTCTATACATACATGAAAAAATATTTATATATGTACATATTCTTAGCAGTGCAAGGCACAGAGCAGATGCTTAATAAATATTTATTGAGTGAATGAATACATGCCTCATTTTATAGAAGGCAATGTGATAAATTAGATAGAATGCTGTGCTGAGTTTAGGGAAGAACAGCTTTCAAATCCAATCCTTCATTGATTACTTACTCTGTGTGACCCTAGGAAAGTCATTTAACTTTTCCAGGCTTTAGGAAATTCCTTAGGTCTTCTCTACCAAGTTACTGAAGGAATATGTACAGTCTTCCATTGCTATATTGTAGTTCACTTACTGCAGCTTCATTGTATTGTGACTTTTAGGAAAAACAACATCTCATTCTGCATTGAGAAGTTTTCACTATATTGTAGGATTTTGTGGATGAATACCATAATGTACACAATGGAAATGCAGTATGCCACTACTGCTTGTGCATTTGCCAGTGTGAGATTATACACCACACACTATTTTCTGATGGAATGAAAGGTGCCCAACCACAGTGCTGTGTTCTGTATCCTGGGCGCTGATAGGTTCAGCGTTTATAACAGTGTGGGAAATGTTAATAAGAGTGTGGAAAAGGTTTATAGAAGAGTGGAAGGGTTTATAAAATCTTAAAATATCTATAAATAATAAAATAAATAAAATACTTCACAGATTTTCCCCTCTCCCTGGGTCTCTGGAATGGAACTCCCATGATAGATGAGGGATCACTATAGTTACCTTGTGGCAGGGAATTCCTGAGTATAGTGACAAGATAAGTTCTTCCAAGATTAAGAGGTTACTAAATGACTAATTTAGAGGCATCACAGTGCAGTGGATAAAGGACTGACCTTGAATCCAAGAAGACAAATTCAAGTCCTGCCTATGATACATCTTGGCTATGTGGTCCTGAGCAAATCATTTAACCTCTCAGTGCTGGAGGAAATTCTCTAAAATTATAAATTGGAAAGAAAATGTTGACCTGCTCTGGTGGAGGGATTTTTCACATTTGGTCATCCAGTCAATGAGCCTTAAATGAAGGTTGACTTGATGGCCATGGTGACTGACACAATCCACAAAGAGAAGCTCCTTGCTCTTTGGAGTGTCTTTCTACTTCCAAAGGGGAAAGCAGAAACCGGACTGAATAGGAGGAGAGGGGAGCAACGGACACAGAGAGTGTGTTCCTACCTACAAATAAGGCTACAATATTTATAGGACTGGGGTCAGATGAGAGACAAGGCTATTTAATACTCATTTATAGGTCTATGCTATAAATACATAAAAGGTGAAATGTGCCTTAAGATGCATTTAACAAGAAGACGGTGTGTTGTTGGATGGCTAGAGTGCCAGGCCCAGAGTCAGAAAGACTCATTTCTCTTAGTTCAAATCTGGCCTCATAATTAGAAACCATATGACTTTGCACAGGGCACTTAATCCATTTCTCTGTTTCCTCCTCTGTAAAATGAGCTAGAGAAGGAAATGGGAAACCTCTCAAGTATCTTTGCTAGAAAAATCCTAAAATAAGGTCACAAATGAGTCAAATGTGACTGAAAAAACTGAACAATAACAACAACAATGTGCTGTGGTAGGCACTGGCTTCAGCCTCAGGAAATCTGGGTACAAGTGGCACTTCTACTTGCAAGCTGAGTGACATTGAACAAGTACTTTTCTCTAAGGCTCAGTGTCCTCATTTTTAAGATAACAAGGCTAAGCTATGTGTTCTCTAATCTTCCCTTCAACTCTAATAGTCTAAGCTATGTGTAACCTTAACAGAGGCAACCAAGTGGCAGGTATAGACCATGATACCTGGAGCTGGAAAGAACTGAATTCAAAACCAACTTCACTTATTGGCTCTGTGACCCTGAACAAATCTTCCAGCATCAGTTTCCTCATCTCTAAAATGGTGATAGCAATAGCACCTGCCTTCCAAGGTTGTTGTGAGGATCAAATGAGTGTTCTTATTAAAAGCACTTCAAAAACCTTAAAGCCCGGTATAACTAGTAGCTAATTTTAAAACTTTTACCTTCTGTCTTAGAATGGATATCAGTTCCAAAGCAGAAGAGGTAAGGGCTAGACAATGGGGGTTAAGTGACTTGCCCAGGATCATACAGCTAGGAAGTACTTAGGACCACAGTTGGACCCAGGACCTTCCATCTGCAGACATGGTGCTCTGCCCACTAAGCCACCTAGTTACCTCACTATTAGATATGATTATTGATGTTATTATACCACCTTCCTTATACAATTTTTATTTTATTCATTGCTTAGAAGTGATCTAATTATTTCCATTTTATTTTAAAAGTCACATTTTTAAGAAAAAGCATAATATATTCAAGTCTAGACAAATTAAAGCATGTATAGTGCATTAGAGAAGGACAATGATCCAGGAGATTTGTTTTTTTTTTATTTTTATTTGTCATTTGATTTTTATTACTTATGATTTGTATAACTTCAGGCAAATCATTTGTCTTGGTATCAGTTTCTTTACTAACAAAATGGGAATCACAAAGAATTTCTGTCTTACTTCCAGTTTTTGTAGCTTCAGAGGGAGGCAGAATAGAAAAAGGTACCCTGAAATCTATAAATTAATGCACAAATACAATGGGTTGTTTCCATAGGCTGTTTCACATGATTGAAATAAATGAACCTTGAATTAGAAAGCTTATCTTTGTGAGGATGGGAAATTCTACCTGTAGAGAAAAGTGTAGGGGCTCTACATTTACTGATCCTGCATGTGTAGCATGAGCTTTTTGTGTATGTCAAAAGGAGGCAGGATAGACATCTTTAGCCTCTTCTCCTTCTGCCTTTCTCCAAAGGAGTCTTTCATTCCTGCCGGTGGGGGAAACAGAAGGTTGGGGCCAGGGGGCACTTTGCTCTCTTTTGAGAGAGGCAGTTACCAGGTGAGAAGTAAATCTACCTATTCTCTTAAATATTATTCTTGTAGGAGACATGATTGGGTTCCATCTAATCTCTGATTGCTTTCTTAGTTTGTGGGGAAGGGAAATCTCAAAAGGGTTGACCACTTTCCTGTGTAAATACCAGTTCCACAATGAATATACATAATGACTAGCAAAAAAATGCAATTTATTCAAATCATAACAAAACACAAATCAGAGAAAGTATACATGGGAGAATATACCAAACAATTCGAGGTGGAGGAACTCTCTCATTGAGATTGAGGTAACTTAGCTCAATCAAGAGAGAAGGTCTTGGATATCATCCAAGGGGAAACTCTAACAACTCTAGAATAGCAAGGTGGACCTGATAGAAACTTTCCATTCTTCTCAGGTCTTCCCAGAGATTTCCTTTAGCATCCTAAAGTGAGATTGACCTCTTCATCTTCTCTCTTGAAACTGGAAGCTGAATTGACAATTGAAGAAGATTCCTTGGAGAGTCTCAAAAGCAGGGCAACTAAAAATTACATCTCCCTGTCTTTTGACGACTCTGACCCACCTCTCACATAAGGCAGGACCTCTATCTCTATGAATAAAGAAAAAGTCTCAGACCAATGGGCTTTGGAAGAGGAGTTTATCTTCGTTCAAGATTTACCTTAGATGCTACATTTTAGGTAAGGCCTTTCTTGATCCCCATAAATTATCAGTATTCTCTTTCTCCTCAAATTATCTTGTATGAGTATAACCCAAGTAGATGTTATCCCCTTGAGTGTAAAAAAAGTCTTTATTTTTATTTTTAATCTCCAGCACCAAATGTAGTACCTTTAATATAATAACCGTTTGATCAATTCTTTATTGTGTATTAATTTATTATATAATATCTTCAACCTTCACCTTAGCCATCTTCTTGAACACCATCCTCCCAGCACACATTATTTTCATATCTTTCCCTGAGAACCATAGGCAAATTAATACTATCATGGCACCTAGTTGGCACAGTGGATAAAGTGTTAGGCCTGGAATCAGGAAGACTCGAGTTCAAATCTGACCAAAGACACTAGTTATGTGACTCTTGATAAGCCATTTCATTTCTATTTGCCTCAGTTTCCTCAATTGCAAAATAGCATCTAATTTCACAAGGTTGCTATGGGGAGAAAATGAAGTAATATTTGCAAGGTACTTAGCACTATACCTGATATTCCCATAACTTCATCCTTCCCTGGCCATCACTTTCTTATTTGTGCTATCTTCCTCATTAGACTGTAAATTCCTTGAAGGTAGAGTCTCTCTCCATGCTTTTGTATGTGTATTCTTAGCTCCTAGCATAGTACCTGTGCGTAGTGTAGTTTTTAATAGGTGTGTTTTTTTACTTCCTTCATTATACTCAAATATAAGCTGTCTTACCCCTAAAATGAAGTCTTTTAGACATGAAAACATGCCATTCATGTTTCTCTGGGTTCAGTTCTGGGGATGTCAGATTAGCTGCATTAGGTATCCAACTCACACATTTATCGCCGCACTAACAAATTTCCCACACCTACATCTCAGGGGCAATGATAATTATAATTTGAATCATGACTTATGTCTGGTTCTCAAAGACTCAGTGTACAATATACATCAAATATTGAGCAAATCCTTTATTCCTATACATAAAGAAAGGTTAATCTTAGAAGAAGCATAGCATGCATTAACAGAATAACTTAAACAAGATTCAGTAACTTTACTTATAACTAGGGTTATACTCTGTTGGACAACTGACAGTTAAACATCACCAGGACATAAAACAGTTTAAAGAACTTCTAATAAGCCATTTCATATTCTACTTCAGTCACGGACATTTTCTGATTTCACATGGTCAATATTTAAGAAAAAGATAAGACAAAATAGAGTCAAAAGT
Organism: Monodelphis domestica; assembly: GCF_027887165.1. Classification (NCBI taxonomy): domain Eukaryota; kingdom Metazoa; phylum Chordata; class Mammalia; order Didelphimorphia; family Didelphidae; genus Monodelphis; species Monodelphis domestica. The sequence goes on along the minus strand of NC_077227.1, from coordinate 402,683,140 downwards.
AGCCAATGTTCCTTGATATATGTTTGCCTATTTCATTTCCCCAGCACTATTCATCATGACTAGAAACAACTACTGACCAATTATCACCATCTGGGAGATGGGCACAGAATGCCTGGGAGTCATGCCACTCCCTTTAAAAAAGCCATTATTCCTGCTTCCAGTGCAGTACACAGACATTATCCTGGGAAACACTTCCTATTAAGGAGCATCTAGACATCTCCAGCAACTTCCAATCAGCTGTCTCAGACAGGGTAGAAAAGCCAATCTAAGTGAAGCAACAAGATATCCTGGTGGAGAGACAGGAGGTGGCATGAATCAGGCAAGTCAATCTACCACCACTACCATCACCTTGACTACTATTCCATCTCAGAGCTTGATGAAGACAACCCAGGACCCTGAACTGAAGAGCATAGGGAATAATGTTTTTTCAGCCCAGTGACTCCCCATAATCTTCCTGGGAAATAACCCTTGTAGAAATCAAGGCAACCTGGCAACTGTTCCTACAAGGGCTACAGCTACTAAAGACTCAGACAAGAAAATACTTGACACCAGAGCCTTTGACACTGCCCAGTATTTCAGCATCTGAAACTGATAGTATTTTATCAGTGGAAACACATTAAAGAAGATGCATTTATATCTACCTTGATTCTGTTCCCCAAAGGCCATAGCACCTTTCTATCTGATTTGAAATGGAAACCTTTCAGATGTTTTGTCTCCTTCATTTCATTTTGAACTTCTTGAGAGCTGGTACTGTCTTACATTTTTGTATGTATCCCCAACTAGTTGGCACAATGGTTTACACATTGTAAAGACTTAACAAATGTTTCATTTATTAATTAGTCCATTCATTCATCTGAATAGGATTACCATGACACCAGGATAAAGATCTTTCCTTCCCCATCCCTTACTAGAGTCATATCAGACCACTTGGAGAATTGCAAGAGAGGTTTACCTAGGAACTGTCTTATCTTTCAGTAGGTCCACTCAGACCTTAACTATTTTGGCTTAGCAGCCAGTCAGGGGACTCTTTGCCATTTCCTATTGTCAGCCCCTTTTGAATTATGTACAGTCAGATGCAAGCATCCCAAAGTTCCCATGTGAAGGAAGCAGAGAATATCTCCATACATTCTCTTTGTGAACTCATTTTACACATGTATATACCCAAATACATATACACACATATATGTATGTATATATATATATATATATATATAAACTCATAAATACATGTATCCCTTCCACATTGTAGGTGTTAGGGGCATTCTACTATCCCCTACTATCTGGAAAAATCTATTTAAAATTTTTGGCTCTCCCTACATATCAGAGAAATCGAAAAGTTTTCTTTCTTCTAAAGGGTGATTATAATATCTTATTTTAAAATTTAGATTAATTTTTTTGGTAAGAGATTATTTTATGCATCTGAGTTTCTAGATTTTTTCTGTGTCATCTATAGCTTCCACACACTCTCCAAAATTCTCATTTAATTTCTTTTTATTAAAAAAGCAATCAATTAATTCATTCAATTACATGTAGAAACAATTTTCACAAATATTTTCTTACATTTTAAGATTCAGATTTTCTTCTTGCCCTCCTTTCCCTATCTCCCCAAAGTGGTAATAGTCTGACAGAGATTATACCAGTGCTTTCATGCAGTACCTATTTCCATATTGCTCATGACATAACACAAGACACACATCACACATATAATAGAAATTCATGAAGGAAATGAAGTGGAAGATGCTATGTTTTCATCTTAATTAGACTCTAACAATTGCTTCTCTAGCAGTGGATAGTATTTTTCATCATGGATACCTTGTGGGTATCATGGGAACTTGCTTGGCTGTTGATAATAGTTTAGCCCTTCACAGTTCATTGTCTTAAATTATTCCTGTTATTGTGTACAATGTTCTGGTTCTGCTCATTTCACTGTGAATCAGTTCATGTAATTCCTTCCAGGTTTTTCTGAACTTATACTATTCATCATTTTTTATGGTGCAATAATGCTTCATTACAACCATTTCCCACAACTTGTTAATCTATCTGCCAAGTGATGGACACCACAGTTTCTGCTTCTTTGTCACCACAAAAAGAACTACTAATATTTTTGTACAAGTAAGTCTTTTTCCCTTATCTCTGATCTCTTTGAGATATAGACCCAGATGTGGTATTCCTGGGTGAAAAAGTCTGCAGTTTTATGACCCTTTAAGATGGTTCCATATTGCTCTCCAGAATGGTTGTAGCAGTTCACAGTTCCACCAGCAGTATATTAGTGTCCCAATTTCCCACATCCTCTCCAACATATATCATTTTTCTTTTTGGTCACATTAGGCAATCTGATAGGGGTGAGGTGGTATCTCAGAGGTTTTTAAATTGTACTTCCCTAATAAATAGTAATATGGAGCATTTTTAACATGGCTACAGATAGGTTTAATTTCTTCTTCTGAGAATTCTTTGACTATGTTACAATTAAGAAATTCTCTGTAGTCTTCTAAATCTTAATCAATTCTTCATATGTTTGAGAAATGAGGCCTTTGTCAGAGATACTTGCCATAATTTCCCCCACAAAACTGTTTCCCTTTTAATTTTGGTTGCATTTGTTTTGTTTGTCCAAAACTTTTAAAATTAAATATAATCAATATTATCCATTTAATTTTTCATAATGATCTCTGTTTGGTCATAAATTCTTCCTTTATTCATAAGTATGACAGGTAAACTTTTTGATAATTTGTTTATCATGTCTCCCTTTATTTCTAGATCAACTATCCTTTTTGGCTTTATTCTGGTATTGTATGAGATATTGGTCTATTCCTAGTTTCTGCCATACTATTTTACAGTTTTCTCAGAAGTTTTTGTCAGATAGTGAATTCTTTCTCCAAAAGCTTGGATCTTTGGATTTATCAAACATGAAGTTTCTATGGATACTGACTGCTATATTGCCTATTTCTCAGTACTACTATTCTATTTCTTAGCCAGTACTAGATTTTTTTATGATTAATGCTTAATAGTATATTTTGAGAACTTTTTCCTTCCTCCATTTGTTATTGATTCCTTTACTATTCTTGGTCTTCCCATTTAATTCTTATGCCAGCCCATCCATGATATATTGGAACCATGATGGGGGAAAGTCATGATGTGGAAGGATTAATTGTATATATGTGTATATACACATGTATATATACATCCAAAGATGGATGGATGGATAGATAAATAGATAATCAGATAGATAATCAGTCAGATAGATAGACAGACAGACAGAAAGACAGACAGACAGACAGACAGACAGACAGATAGATATATAGATAGATAGATAGATAGATAGATAGATAGATAGATAGATTCACAGATAGATGGGTAGACTTACCTCTGGGTGTATATAAGGTGTGGCCAGGCATGATACTAACTCATCAATTTTTTTCTAGGTTCTCTCTCTTCCTAGGCTAGGGCTGGCTTGCTCACTCAAAACCTCTAACAACACTGGTCTGTTGTAGTGGTGTCCCCAGCGAGGTAGTCACATTGCCAAAATTCATTCATTCATGATCCTATGATTGGAGGTAGGAGAATAAAGTCTTACTATTTACCATTGTAGCTCCTGAGCCTCAACTTGTATTTTCCATTTATACAAAATGGTTACAATGGAACTATTAACTTTGTTTTTAAGCCCTTCCTTTCCCTATTAGAATTGATGCTATGTATTGGCTCCTAAGCACTATTATCTCTTAAATATGAAACATTTATTAAATGAGAGTGAAAAATAATACTAATAATAAAATATCATTTACTCAATAAAAGGCAAAAGCAAGAATAGTTAAAATGCAACAATCTAAGTCACATTCTCTTTCCAATACACACAGTATTCACTGGGGAGAGTGTACATACAACTATAGAGACTCAACATGAGAAAAATGTGTAGGGAAGTCTATATGTCAAGGGCAGCTTATGACTCTGAACTGCAGGTCTGTATGCCAATGGTCTCTTTTAGAGTACTGTCTGTATTACAAATCACTTTTCACTCTCATGAGCCTCTACTCTCCTGCTGGATAAAACCATTTCTCTGCTATTCTGAGACACTGAAACCATCATAAGCACTTTTAGCAAAGTTTTTAGTTTAAAAAGTATTAAGCTATTTCACTGGCAAACAGTTCATTAAAATAGCCACAACCCGTTCTGCCCTCTGAGGAGTTCTTTCCTTTTAAGATAAATAGGGTGGGGGTGTTAAAGTGCTATAAGCCCAACCAACTATTCATTAAGTATCTGTTTCCTTCCATCAGCTCTCATTAACTACAGTGTCTTCCTTCCAATCAAATAGTTCCCCACAAGAGCTGCTGAGCCTCCCTGTAAGTTGTATCAAGCTCCTGTTAGCATCTGTATTCTAAAAACCAGAGGTGTCAAACTCCTGGGAACCAGATTAAAACGTAAATAAGGGGCAGCTAGGTAGCACAGTGGATAAAGAACCAGGCCTGTAGTCAGAAAGATCTAGGTTCAAATCTGACCTCAGACCCTTCTTAGCTATGTGACCCTGGGCAAATTGCTTAACCCCAATTGCCTATCCTTGATTCTCTTCTGTCTTAGAACTGATACTGTCAGAAGGTTTAAAAAAAATGTAATCTTGGGTTTTTCTAAGTAAGTATATTGTCTGCAGGGATCAATATGCATTTTAATTTGACATTACTGTTGTAAGTGGCTTTTCTCTATGTCTTTTCATCCTGGATTCTCAAGCTTTTGAACTCATTTCCTGTCTTCTCATATGATCATATTTGGCTTCTAATGCCTAAAATCATGGTCTATTTATGAACAATAACATCACAAATTCAAGTTAATCAACTCAAAATCCAAAACTCTATCCAGTATAATATACCTGTGTGTGTGTGTGTGTGTGTGTGTGTGTGTGTGTGTGTGTGTGTGTATTTGTCTGAGTTTTCTCTCAGGTCCTCAGAACTGGCTCACTCTGTTTTTATCATAAAATAAAATATTCTTTTTCAACCCCTTCAAGAAATTAAAATGAGCATATATGGAAGTAGTAGTATTTCACATAAGTACTGAAAAATATATTGATCATATATGATATTTTCTATGGAAGTTTTGTTGAAATTCTAAAATGTCAAGTAAAGATGTTTTATTCATTTTTGTTTCTTCTGCCCTTTACCACTTTTATTGGTCCTTTCCTAGTAAGAGCCCAATAATTGGTCTTTTTTTTTTTGTACAAGCAAGATTTAGACAAAAAGCATCCTCTACTTTGAATGTCACATTGTTAACAAGAGGCATCACAGCACAACCTAAAGAGCTCTAAATTTGAAGTCAGACAAAATGGCTTTTCCACTACTCTTTGTATGACTTGGGTAAGTCACTTGAAGTTGTCTCCTTGTTTATAAAAAAGAGTTTAGAAGATATGGCAGGTCAAGTTCAACTTTAAATTTATGACTTTTTATTATTATCTCAGAGATATGATGGGTTGGGGTGGGTATTGATGGAAAAGTATATTTTTTGGAGGAGAGAGACTAGGGGAAATAAACCATTCTCCAATGTAATGTTTTCCTAAGTGGAAGCAATAGCCTTACCTTAGCAAGACCAAAGACTGACCCAAAAGAGGATATAATCAAACAATTAAAGAATAGTGGCTCAATTTCCATTTTTGCTACATTAGTATACTATGAGACTTGTTTCTAACATGACTGTGCCTACTGTTATCTCCTAATATTCCTCACAACCACTTTTCTCTCTGTTATGCAAGCTCACAAATACTTTATTTCCAAGCCAGGTTTCATTCCACTCAACTCTCCCTGGTACCCAAAGTAGAAGCTATAGAAGTGCCATTTGGAAAAATTCTCCCACCCCCTGCTCTCTAGATTAATATATAGCCATGGCAAGCACCTAGCATCTTAGGAAGGAAAGCTCTAAGCTCAGAAACAGTGACCAGTGAATAAAAGTCCTCCCTCCTGCTTTTTTCAATTTAGATGCAATGGAGTGAATCGCAAGATGAACAGGCATCAATAGATTATGATTTGCAGATACCATTACATTATCTTTTTTTTTTCCAAAATTTACCTGTCTTCCAAACATTCTTATCCTATGGTGAGCACTCCCTTCCAGTCATCCAAATTCTCATAACCTTGTTATTATCTTCTACCCTTCACTTTCGTTCATCTCATATATCTAATCAATTACTAGATATTGGTTTTACCTACACATCTCTCACATCTATCTGCTTTTCTCTTTTAACAGAACCATTACCCAAGTTCAAAACCTCATTATTTCTCACCTGGATTATTGTAATGGCCACCTACTTAAAGTTGCTCCCTGCTCTAATTCATCCTCCACACAGCTGCCAAAATTATTTTCCTGAAGTGCAGGTCTAACCATGTCACTTCCCCAATCAATAAATTCCATTTAATACCTATTGATCCTAGCATCAAATATTATTTCATCCTGATCTCATTCTTTCAAAAATTATATTTTTAAGTTTTATAATTCACATAATTATTATTAGTTCATGAATGTAATTTATAAATGAGTAAATATACACATTTTAGAGTGTGTTCTCATCTGATAAGGAACTTGGTCAAAGGGTTTTAGAGACCACTACATTAAAGAATGTACCTTGTAAATTCAATACAAATGTGTAGAATCTCAGCATCTTGCATTTGGGGAAGACCATTGAGGGTACCAATTCCAACTCATACCTAAACAAGAATAACCTCTACACACAAAAGAGATCCAAAAACTGGGTAATGGGAAATGGAGTTCCCAATTGTGCCCACTTCTATACCCATGGATATCACAGGGGTCTCCTAAAATCTTTTTTAAACTAATTATTCAATTCCTTTAGCATCTCTGAGAAATGAGAGCTCCTCTTACTGCTTCTACTTCAAAGGACCTCAGTTGCATCTTACTACACTTTCAGCCAATCACAACAATCAGATGTCATAAATCACTCCTAAGTTGCTCTGGACTGGAAAAAAATCTCACCTTGACCTTTTGTTGGTTATTGCTTCAGAATTCTTTTTGACTCAATACTTTAAAGTTATTTAAGGAAGAAATTTGGCTAGAATGTTCCTTTTATTTTACCTTCTTGGTTCCAAATTCAAGTACTCTTACTCCAAATTTAGGATTCTCTCCACTCTACCAGGGATGTATAAATGTCCAAGACCATCAAGATGGAATGCTTGTCAAGCTTCATCAGCCAGTCCTAGAGATGAAGTAACTCAAGATTTGATTATGGAAAAGTAGAATAATTTGTGTGAGTTTAAGATTCTCTATGAGGAAATCAACCATAAGTTGTAGCAACATATGGAGCTCTGATTGGGATTATTAGATAGTGAGGACTTACTTTTCCTAAGACACTGATACATAGTAAAAACAGACATGCGGCTCTAGGGAAATACATGGAAATCCAGGTCTTTTGACGTTACCATCAATGTTTGTCACTCTGGGAGAGTCTGGAGGGAATGATATTGAGGACACATGGAATGACTTTTCTATGTCAGTTTCTATAATTATCAGGGCCAGGATTATGGAACAGAAGGCAATGTTAATGTAGTAACCTGAAGTTAAAGTAAGAAGCTTTGGTGCCCATGGGAAGGAAGATGAACAGAGCATGAGCTTAGAGCCTTCTTCTTATATGGAAATTGGAATATCAGTTTTTTTCTAGAGCCATGGTGGTGAGAGTGAGGGGGAAGGCAAGAAGGGAGAAGAAGAAATCCCCCCCAAAAAAACAGGAGAAGTAAATGCAACTTGCTCTGGTGGTAAAGAACAAGATTCCACAGAGCAGACAAATGATTGTTAGATCTAGACACATTGAAACTCAGGAAATATAGCTCGGTTACTGGAGATACCATTGTTAGTCAATCAATATTGATCAAGAAGCATGTACTAGGTATTTACTATATGTCATGCATTGTGGATAGAAATTCAAAAAATGAGATAACTCCAACTCTCAAAAAGCTTATATTCTATAGAAGCAGTTACTGGGTTGAAGTCTCAGGGCTAGGAGGAGCACAAGCACACTAAAGTGTATAGCTACAGGGAAGTGGGGACCCTAGTAACAGTTCTAGGGTGGCAAAGAGGGTTCAGGTCATTTATAAACCAGAGCATAGATCAGGAGAGCAGACAAGGTTTAGAGAAGGTAGAGGTATTGACAAGAAGTAAATATATAACTAAACATAATATAAATGCATAGTGAATAAATGCAATTGTATACAAAATTATTGAATACAAGATATTTAAGGGAAAAAAGGATGCTAGTAGTTGGGAGATCAGCAAAAATGTCAAGTAGGAGATGGTGCTTGAGTAACATGATAAGGAAGATGATCATCAGGCACAAGTTAGAAAGGAGTACATTACACACATGTGGGACAGTTAGTCTTGAGGCATGGAAGTAGAAGACAGAATGGCTTGTGGAAGAGTGCTAAAAGTTCAGTTCTGTTGCACCCAAAAGTATGGGAGAGGAATAATGAAGTTGATTGGGCAGAGCTCTCATGTGGTCACAGGTACACTTAAGGTAGAAGAATGAATTTGGGAGGAAAGAGACTTGAAGCAGGGGAATTAATTAAAGAACTACTACAAGAATCTAGGCCAGAAATGATGAAGCCTTGAGCCAAAGTAGTAGCTGTGTGAGTGGAGAGGATTTGAATGCAAGACATAATTTGATATAGAATTTGGAAAGTGACTGAAGGAGAGGAAGAGAAAATATCAAGGAAAACCACAAACAATGGAAATTTGAAGATTAGTGGTGCTTTTGACTGAATTTTATTTTATATTTTGAGCTGTAAAGGACCTTTGAAGTTATCTAGTCTAATCTTTTCATGTTACATATGAAACCAGTCTCAATTCTGACCCATGATCCTTGAAAATAAGCTGTTTATATTTGTGAAGTTCTTTTAGGAGGAGAAGAAATGACTTGTGTGGGGAAATGGGTTCACTAAATACCTTTTTAACCTTGAATTCAATGCAAAGAGCATTTATCAGGAGACAGAGTGGTAGATAAAAAGACTAATTGTTCTTGATTTTATTGAAAAAATTAATGTTCTATTTTCAAAATTACATGTTTACAATCTTTTCCAAAAAGGTTCTGAAATTATAACATCCAAATTATCTCCCTCCTTCCATTTCCTCCTCTCCACCCTGAGATGGTAATCAATTTGCTTTAGTTTATACATGAATGATCTTGCAAAACATATTTCCATATTGATCCTATTCTTTCACTGGTGGTGAATAGCATTGTTTGTCATGAATTCTTTAGAATTGTTTTAGATCATTGTATTCCTGAGAATAGCTATTGCTTCACAATTGATCAACATACAATATTACTGTTACTATGTACAATGTTCTTCTGGTTCTACTCCACTCTACATTCATGTTTGCGTAGGTCTTTCTAGGGTTTTCTGAGATCATCTTGCTTATCATTTCTTATAGCATACTAGTATTTCATCACTATCAGAGACCACGATTTGTTCAGTCACTCCCCAGTTAATGGACATCCTCTCAATTTCTAATTCTTTGTCATCAAAAAAGAACTACTATGAACCTTTTTATACAATTAAGTCCTTTCCCATTTAAAAAAAAAATCTTTTTGGTATATCGACTTAATAGTGGTCTTATCAGATCAAAGGGAATGCACAGTTTTATAACCCTTTGGGCATAGTTACAAATTGCTCTCAAGAATGGTTAGATTAGATAAAACTCCACCAAAAATGCATTAGTGCCATATCCTTTCTAACATTACTGTTATATTAGCCACTCTAATAAGTGTGATATAGTGCTTCAGTTATTTTAATTTGCATTTCTCTAATTAATAGTGACTTAGAACATTTTTTCATACAACTTTGATTTTGTCCTCTGAAAATTGTTTTTATATCCCTTGACAATTTGTCAATTGGAGAATGACTTGTATTCTTATAAATTTGACTCCATTTTTTTTACATTTGAGAAATGAAGCCTTTATCAGAGAAATTTGCTCTAAAAATGTTTGCCCACTTCCTTGTTTCCATTCTGATCTTGGTTACATTGGTCTAATTTGTACAAAACTTTTTAAACTTAATATAATAAAAATTACTCATTTTACAGGTAATGCTAACTGCATTTCCCCCACCATCCTATATTTCCCTTTTGTTCCTGCTCTTTCTTTCCCCTTTCACTCTGTTCCTCCTCTCAAACATTTTCTTCTAAACCTTGACACTCTCAAATCACCAGTCCTTCTATTGGCACTACCCCCTTCTTATTTCCCTCCTTCTTCCTTGTAGGGTAAGGTAGATTTCTGTACCCATCTGAGTAAAGATGTTATTTCCTCTCTGAACCAATTCTGATAAGAGTAAGGCTTAAACATTGTCTGTTAATACCTTCACCCTCCCTTCCACTTTAATAACTTTTTTATGTCCCTTCAAGTGAGATAATTTACTCTACTCTACTTCTCCTTTGTCATTTTTTCTCAGTGCAATCTTTTTTTTTCACACCTTGTTTTATTTTGCATCATGCCATCTTAGTCAACTTATTTCTGCACCTTCTCTGTTTTTATGTATTCTTTTTATCTGCCCTAATTAAGAATTATCTTCACATACAGCAATGTAAACAGCTTGACCACACTGAATCTCTTAGGTTTTCTCTTTTTTGTTCAACTTTTTTATTCTTTTCTTGAGTTCTGATCTGGTCTTTTCATTAGGAATGCCCAAAAACTTCTCTTTCATTAAATGATCATTTTCTCCCAATAGGAAATGCTCAGTTTTGCTGAATAGGTGATTATTGGTTGAAAACCTATCTTCTTTGCCTTTTGGAATATCATATTCTAAGCTCTCTGATGCTTTAATTTATAATTTGCTATGTCCTATATAACCCTGATTGCTGGGAGCCATCAAGACCACACTGTTTGACACAGTCACAAGTGGAAATCCAGGACTGCAAAGGAGCCCCCAGGAAGGATAGAAACACCCACTGACCCCCCCCCAAATGACTTTCCTTATTAACATTCTCTTATTGCTATAATTATTATTCTTACTTAGTTAGCCCCAGGAAAAATACATAAGAGCAACATGCTTGCAGGGTTAATACAGATGTCCCACTCTTTCCCCCAAGGATATTACCAGGAGGTCCCACATACAAAATTAAACCTAAGGATTCTTATATACCCACTTAGATAGGATCCTCTTGTCTAAGCATAAAAACTCCTGGCAAATCTGTTCTCTGAATTCCCCAACCTATATCTGGGTCATGTTGATTCTACCCTCTGATCCTGCACAATGTTTTGTTGAATATCTCCCTAGGCTTCCTGTCTGTTGTTAGGTTCTATGGAAACATGTATGTTGAGAATGAAACTGTGTTCCAGGTAGATGTGTGATCATGATGGTATAAAATAAAGCCAGGCCTCAACCAAGATGGAGCAGTTTATCCTGTGAAACCTGTGTCCCATCCATTATTTCACCAACACTGTCCCACCTCCAAGACCCCAATCTCCTGTGGGAGGCTGGTCCACACCACAGCACCTGACTGTGGCTCCATGATTTTGAATTTCTTCTTTCTATGTCCTTAAAGTATTTCTCCCTGGTCTAAGAACTCTGAAACTTGACTATAACATTCCTAGGAATTTTCCTTTAAGCATCTCTTTCCAGAGGTGATCAGTGAATTCTTTCAATGTCTATTTTACTCTCTGGTTCAAGAATATCAGGACAGTTTTATTTGATAATTCAAGTTCCCTCCTTTTGAAGAATTTAAATTCTATTGAAAATTCACTTGAAATTTATGGAAAACATGGAAAAGTCAAAACAGCTACTTCCAAAATCTCTCCTTCCCTCCTGCCCTCTCCCTATCCATCTCCCTTATATGAATGTATGAATTGACCTTTGAAACCAAAAAAAATTATTCCTATAGGAATCAAACAGGATTTTAAAAATGAAATAGGAGAGGAAGATAGAAAATTGGGATGAGAAATGAGAGTGATGCCAAGAAATCATGAAAAAAGAGTCAACAACTTGATAATGAAGTCACAAAAATATTGAAGAAAATAATACCTTTCAGCAAAGAATGGGCCCAATAGTAAAATGGCATAAATCCACTAAAGAGAAGGATTTTTTAAAGAAAAACAGCAGAATTGGCCAAACTGTAAAAGATATACAAAGATTCACTGAAAAGAACTTATTAAAAAATAAAATTGGCCAGATGGAAAAGGAGGTATTAAAAACCCATTGAAGAAAATAATTATTTAAAATCTTAATTGGACATGTGGAAGATGATGACTTCATGAGACAACAAGAAATGACAAAACAAAGCCAAAAAAATGAAATATAGAAAACTAACACAGTGAAGTGAGCAGAACCAGAAGAGTATATACAATAACAGCAATATTGTTCAGTGATCCACTGGGAATTACTTTAATATTTTTAGCACTACACAATCCAAGATAATTCCAAAGGATTTATAATGAAAATGTTTTTCTATATCCAAAGAAAAAACTCATGAAATTTCAATTTAGACTAAAACATATTTTTACTTTCTTTTTCTTTTTTTTGTCTGTGTTTTCTTTCACAACATGATTAATACAAAATATGTTTTATATAACAATACTTGCCTTCTCAATTAGAAGAGAGTGGAAGGAGAGAAAGAAGGAGAAAATTTGAAACTCAAAATTCATTTTAAATGTCAAAATTATTTTAAAATGTAATTGGAAAAAATTATACTTTTTCAAAATAAAACAAGCAAAATGGGCACATACTAGTCCTTCTCTACCACTTACTTTAGAAGTTCTCAATTTGAGGGGATGTCCTGAGCCCATATTTCAGTCTAGTGAGGCCCTTCTCTTAATGTCTTTAAATGTATAAAGTAAAATACATAGAATGACAAAGGAAATCAATTATATTGAGAGATAATTTTTTTAATTCAGAAACTCCAAGTTAAGAACCTCTGTGATTTATGTCACAGTATAGAAATCATCATAAACTTATAGAATCTCAGAAATACAGAGTTGCAAGGCATGTTAGAGGTCCTCTAGCCAAGCTCATAAATGAATTGGAAGCCCTTTCCCAATATGCCTAAAAAGTGGTCATTTTAACTTGGGCAGGGAGAGAGGAAAACACTACTCCCTGAGACAACTTGTTACCCTTTTGGCTAATTGTAATGATTAGAGATTTGTTCTGTTTTGTTTTGCTTTTTTGGCATTGACATATTTGCTTCTTTTCTTCTTTCACCCACAGATCCTTGTGCTTCCCTCTGGAACCAAGTAGAACAAATTTCCTTTATCCAATGGCTTGAAGAAAGCTATCAAGTCCTCTTGACTCTTATCCCAGTTAAATATCATCTGGTCCTTCAAACTATCCTCCTATGACATGATCACAAGGCCCTTCATGATTTTGACTACATTCCTCTGAAAGCTTTCCAACTTATCTGTTTTTATAAAGTGAGGCAACCAGAATTGAGCAAAAGACTCCAGAAGTGGTCTAATTGGGGCACAAATCAAGACTAGTAAAGCCCTGATCTTGAACATTAGGCTTCTTTTAATGATATTTAAGGTGGCATTTGCCTTTTATTTATTTTTTTTTGGCTGAGTCATGCTATTGATAGGATCATAGTTCAAAAGCTGGAAGAGGACCTCAGTAGGCATATAATACAATCCTCTCATTTTACAGATGAGAAAACTGAGGCTTGAGGAAACCAAATGATTTACCTGAGGCCATGCAGGTAATAAGCATAGGAGTTAGGTATTCCATCTCTATTTTTTTTTAAACCCTTACCTTCTGTCTTGGAGCCAATACATTGTATTGGCTCCAAGGCAGAAGAGTGGTAAGGGTTAGGCAATGGGGGTCAAGTGACTTGCCCAGGGTCACACAGCTGGGAAGTGTCTGAGGCCACATTTGAACCCAGGACCTCCTGTCTCTAGGCCTGGCTCTCAATCCACTTAGCTACCCAGCTGCCCCCTATCTCTATCTTTTGACTACAAAATGAATACTCTTTCCACTGTACCTGTGATCCTTCAAGCTGGTGCTTTCTAGTGGGTGCTCCAATACTTACCCACTCAGATATTTTTTCCAACCAACTGTTATCTAGCCAGTTACCTTATGTCCTTTCATCTACAGATCACTATAGATGTCTTTCCTGAGCTCATCTGAGAGTAAAAATGGATATTTTTGCCATAGTACATGATGCTTTGAAGTATCCAGAAGTCTCTATTGATGAAGCTTGTTTACATGGAAATCTACATATACATAGTCACAAATGGAAATAGAAATAAAAATAGATCTGGAGTTATCCTGCTAATATTAACATGAATAGGAAATAGTATAGTGCAATGAATAGATCACTGTCTCCCAAACCAGTGGTTCAAATCCTGATATTTCCCTGTATCTGTAAAACGAAAAGGTTGACCTAGATGGCTTCTATGGTCTCTTCTAGTTATGAATCTTTGTTCCTATGTCCTCTTTCAGCTTTCTATCTATAATCCTGTAAATTTGCTTTCCAAGATGAACAAATGTCTCTAACGTTCCAGGCTTTAAGCATATCATCCACAGTACAAAGTGTTAACTATATTTCCACAATATGATGAGCAGTGGAAAGATTCAATGAAAGCCCTGAAGGGAATGATTAAAACCGATGTGGCTGAGTATGTTAATGGTGGGGATGATAAATTATTGCATTAGTTGTTTGTATAGAGAGGTGCTCCTAAAGTTTATCAAGCTCATATACATGCACAGAAGGAAAGTGAGGAGTCTCTTAAGTCCAATCAAAGAGTCCTGGGAAAAGAAGCGCACAGAGTAGAAATCTCTAGCATATTCCTTGGGGAGGAATTGAGTGGAATGTTTCCTCTGACTGCCAAGGCATAAGAAGCTTTGTCTGATCAGATAAGACAGCGTGTAATCATAATGTCTGTGAAAATGCTGACTGAGAAAATGTTACTATCTTGACAACAGACATAGGAGGTAGGCAGGGCAGGTCCTTATTGTCCTACCTCTCTTTCTCAACCCCATTCTGTCCCTATTCTATGGATGAGAAAACTGAGGCTCAGAGATTGACTTGTCACAGGTCACTGGGTGGATCAGGACAAGAACACAGATGTGACTCTTGGTCCAGTGTTCTCTCTACTATGCCAATTAAGCCATATTGGGGTAGATTTTGTAGCCCACTTCTTGTCCTCAATGAACTTATTATAAACTAAGGAGATAAGATAGAAGCAACACAGATAATTATGACATAATATTATGAGCAAAGATCAGAACCCTAAAACTACATCTAAAGACCTTCAACAAATAGGCATCAATCCACTAATCAAAATTCAAGTAATAAAAATAAATGAATTTGTGACTACACATCTATAAAATATAAAATTATTGAGGGCAAGAGCTATTTCATCTCTGTCTTTGTCTCTCCAGGACCTAGCATGATGCCTGGCACATCATCAGGTACTTCTGCAAAACTATCAACAAAATAAAATCATTCTACTAAACAAATATAATGAAAACAAAACCACAAGGTAAACTATGAACTCCAAACTTGTTTGTAATTTGAAAAAATGAATAGATGTTATTAGACATTAACAAACTTACAAAAATAACATCTTGTTTGCATCCATATCCCTTTTAATCTCTTTCCTTTGGATACGTATCAAATTTTATTGCTTTAAAAATTATTTTTCTCATCCACCTTTTTTAGGAGGTATCTAGATTTGTGATTTAACTTAGTCATTTGTATAGAAATCTCTCCTTTGTCCTCCCCCAATAATGTCTGCAATTTATCTGCAACTTATATAAAGGCTTAAAGAATTTTGAAAGAACAATGAGACTATAAATGACTTGCTTGTGGACAAATTTGGAATCATGATCTGTGAAAGAAATATGACTTGGACCTGAGTGTCATGCTAAAAGGATGGTCCTCTGTCTACTTTATCATTCTGCCTCTTTGTTCTATAATAATTCAACTTGCCCATTTTTATTTAGAAGGATCCTGTTTCCATCTATATGATGCTTTTAAAATTATTTTGCTAAATATTTCCTAATTACATGAGAATAAAATTTTAAAAACTTTTAAAATTGACTTCCAGACTCTTCCTCCCTCTTGCCTGTCCCCTCTTTGAGATGGCGTAAAGCAATTTGATTTTGATTAGTCAAATACTACTGAAACTAATATGACTGTTTCCCATGAGTTGCCTTACTACACACTAATCACAAAAAGCCTGTTTGTCATTAAGAGCTAATCAGGAATCTACAGTGAGTCAGAAGTCTTGTTCATTACCCAAACATCTTTGCTAAAGTCTTGCTCAGTCCCAGACACCTCTATGGTGTTCCCTGGCTGACCTTGCTGAGCTGTCCATCACAAATTCTGCTTGAAGCAGCCTAGGCTATTTTAGACCAGCTTGTGGTCAGCAGTTGCCATCAAAAATCCTGAAACTTCCTAATGCTTTATTCCACCTGTCCCTGGAAGAGACTGCCCATTCTCCACCCCCAATTTCCCTACAAAATACTATGAAAGCATAATTTGTCTCAATATAAATGTGAGGTGCTTCAGAACATATTTACATATTAACCATTTTGCAAAAAAAAGATAAATAAATTTTAAATATGCATCAATCTTCAATCAGAATTTATTATTTCTCTCTCCAAAACTGAATTCTGTTTTTCATCATGGGTCCTTTGGAATTGTTTTGAATCATTGTCTTGGTTGAATTAGCTAAATCTTTCACAGTTGACCATCCTTACAATATTGCTGTGACTATGTACAGTGTTTTCTTGGTTCTGTTCACTTCATTTTACATGAGTTGATTTAAGTCTTCCAAGGTTTTTCTGAGCCCATCTTGCTCAACATTTCTTATAGCACACTTGTATTCCATAACATTCATATGTCAGAATTTGGTCAGCTATTTCTTAATTGATGGTTATCTCAGTTTCCATTTTTTGCCACCACAAAGAGCTGCTATAAGTATTAAACAGAGGTCCTTTCCCTTTTCTTTGATCTCTTTGAATTAAAAATGTCATTCTAGAATTTATGAGTAAATTAAGAGGTAAAATTGTCATTTTTATTATATTTATTTGACCTGCCCATGAGCAATTAATATTTATCTGGTGCTTTATAAAAATGTTCTTGTAATCCTTTGGTTTGTCTTGGCATTATTATTTGTAGATACAATGGAATTTCTTTTTTTTTATTTTTTCCTCCAGGATTTTTTGATAGTACATAGAAATGCTGATGATTTATATGGATTTATTTCATATCCTGCAACTTTGCAGAAGTTGTTAATTGATACAACTAGGTTTTTTTTTTTCAGTCTATTCTCTAGGATTCTCTAACTATGGCATCATGTCATCTGCAAAGAGTGATAGTTTCATTTCTTCATTGCCTATTCTAATTCCTTCAATTTCTTTTTCTTCTATTATTACTATGGCTAGCATTTCTAGTATAATACTGAATGATTTAGGTCATAATGGATATCCTTGCTTTACTCCTGATATTATTAGGAAAACTTCACATTTATTTCTGTTATAGATAATGCTGACTGATGGTTTTAGATAAATACTACTTGTGTTAAGTAAAGTTCCATTGATTCCTATACTTTTTGATGTTTTTAAGGTGAATGGGTATTATATTTTGTAAAAGGTTTTTTCTACATATGTTGAAATAATAATGATTTCTGTTGTTATTGTTATTAATATGGTCAATCATACTCTTCTGATTCAATGACTTAAATGAACTCATGAAAAATGAAATGAACAGAACCAGGCTAACATTGTACACAGTAATACTAATATTGTGAGGATGATCAACTGTGAAAGATTTAGCTATTTTGACCAAGTGACATATTCCTCGCCAATATATTATTTAAAATTTTTGCATCTATATTCATTAGGTGAACTAGCCTGTAGTTTTCATTTTTTGTTTTTTGTTCTCTTTAGTTTGCTATCAAAACCATATTTGTGTCACAAAATGAATTTGGTTGAACTCCTTTACTTACTTTTTCATATATTTCATATATTATTAGACTTAATTATTCTTTTAATGTTTGATGGAATTCATTTGTGAATACATTTGGTCCTGGGGAGCTTTTCTTAGTTTTCCTTTCATTGATGGGCTTATTTAATTTATTTTTCCAAGATAAGGTCATTTAATTATTTTATTTCCTCTTCTAATTATCTAGAAAATTTATATTTTATAAATATTCATCTATTTCACTTAGATTGTCAGTTTTATTGGCATATAATTGGGCAAAATAGTTACTAATAATTGCTTTAATTTTATCTTCATTGGTGGTGCAATCACCCTTTTCATTTTTGATACTCATAATTTAGTTTTCTGCTTTTAAAAATCAAATTAGCCAATAGTTTATCTACTTTTTTTATAAAACCAGCTCCTAGTTTTATTTATTAATCCAATGTTTTTTTAGTTATAATTTTATTAATCTCTCCTTTCATTTTCATGATTTCCATTTTGGTATTTAATTGAAGATTTTTAATTTGTTCTTTTCTAGTTTCTTTTTAAGTTGCATGCACAGTTCATTGATCTGTTCTTTCTTTTATTGATGAACATATTTAGAAATATAAATTTTCTCCTAAAAATTGCTTTTGCAGAATCCCTCAGATTTTGAAATATTGTTTCATTGTTTTCATTCTCTTTAATAAAAAATTTTCCCATTATTTGTTTTTGAAGCACTAATTCTTTAGCATTAAATTATTTAGTTTTCAATTAACTTTCAAAAATACCTTAGAACTAATAAAATAAAAATTGAAGGATGGTGGCCTAGTAGTACCAGATCTTAAACTGTACTATAAAGTAGTAATCATCAAAATGATCTGGTACTGGCTAAGAAATAGAAGGGAGGATCAATGATATAGACTAGGGGAAAATGACCTTAGCAACCTAATGTTTGATAAATCCAAAGATCTCAGCTTTGGGGATAAAAACTTACTATTTCACAAAAACTGCTTACCCAAAGTGACACAGCTAGGAAGTATCTGAATCCAGATTTGAACCCAGGACCTACTACTATCTCTACATCTGGCTCTCTATCCACTGAGCTGGGTAGCTGTTCCTCTAATTAACTTTTAACCTATGCTTCCATGTCCTTTATTACATGTATTTTGGACAGAAAAAGGCACATTTAATATTTCTCTTTTTCTGAATTTAGTTGTGACCCTCATAGATGGTCAATTTTTGTGAAGGTGCCATGTACAACTAAGAAAAAAGTTATATTCCTTTTTATTTGTATTCCGTTTTCTCCACAGGTCTATCATATCCAACTTCTCAAAGATTCTAATTTTTCCATGATTTCTTTCTTATTTATTTTATGGTTAGTTTTACCTAACTTTGAAAGAATACTTTTGAAGTCTCCCAGTAGTATAGTTTTACAATTTCCTCCTATAATTCATTTAACTTTTCCTGTAAAATTTGAATATTCTTCCATTTTGTACTAACAGATCAGTCTTGAACTCATAATCAGATGGCAAAGTCTGTCCTGACCAAGCTCAAAGATACTAAGATTTGACCTGGTGATTTAGGTTATCATTTTGAGTTCCCTTCATTTGTGACCTGGACCGGTCTTTCTCAAAGCTGAGTTTGCCTAACTCACTAAAGAATTTAACATTTTGGATGGAATAATCATAGACTGGTCAGAAAAGACTAACTTTTCAATATAAATAGTATAAGAAAACATGGCAAAAATAGTAAAAAGAAATGATATAATCTTGTAGTTTGCTTGCTTTCCACACACGTCATATCTATGATAGAATAGAAATAAAAATCTATGTCTTTGGGAATCATGTTTGTATGTATAAACCTATTTGCAGAAGTCAAGTGATACAGTCTTGAACTTCGAGTTACAGGAGTTGCATTTAAATCCTGGGTCTCCTTCTGACCTACCTATGAGCCCTTGGGCCATTTACTCCCTCTGTACTCTGTTGACTCTAAAAAAATGAAAAAAAAAAAAGAGTTGTGTTAAAATCCTAAAACTTCTTGTTCATAAGAAAGCAAGTGCTCCCAGACTGGGTGATTTAGGAATCCATAGCCCTTTCCAGGTATTCAGTAAGCTGGAGGATCTGGAATGATGTGGAAGAGAGTTTCCTTTTTCTTTTATTAGAAGGGCAGGTCTTCCCATGAGGGAAGGAAGATTCCTACAAGTTAGCAGTATTTTCAAGCTGAAGTTAACTTCCCAACTCAAAGAACAGCAACAACAGTAGTAAAATGTTACTTCTCTCACCTTCAGGTCCTTCATGACTTGGGGGCAAATTCAAACTAGCAGAACAGTCCCCTAGGCCTGCCAGGGGCTCTCCTCTACATGTTAGAGCAGCCAAATCAGACTCAAGAATGAAGATCAGTTCAAAGGCTTCACGCTTCACCTGGAAGAATTGGTTTCCAACAGCCCATGACTGGAGTATTGCGCATCATTTCCTTTCTAAGGAGCAGCTAAGACTGTAATGTTTGTGGCAGCCAGTGCCAGCTCCGAGGTTCTGTTCTCCTTGGCTCAGACATTTCATCACAATTTGGAACACTTGGGCCAATATTCTCTTTTCTTTTAACTCTCCTCAATGATATATTCCCATCCCCACCCTTATGAATATGATCCTGAAGCCTTGGCCCATCTCTCGATGGCCAGCCCATTCTTCCTCCCCATTTGCTGCATGGATGAGGCAGTTTGAATGGGTAGGGATTCACCAATATAGTCTTTTTAGTACGGCAGATCACCAAGCCGTATTATCTTGCTTTGTCACTATGCTTTTTAGACTCCTGATCCTTGCCATCCACCATGCAGTTGGACCTTTAGATTACAGGGCCCTTGCACATACCTTGTTTCTATGCTCTCCCACATGTGTTATATGCCTCATGAAAATGTCAGTTCCTTGAGAATGTCAGTTGCTTCATTTCAAGGGGAAATGGAGAGGACAGTGATGACTTATGGTACAGAAGTTACTGATTCTGGACTCCCAAAGACCCACAAGTAGAATTCTTTCAATTTGGGAAAACTTCAAATAAAGGTTTAGAAATGGGTCTTACATCTTATATCCAAGACCACCCTAGCCAGATTCAGAGATGCTGACCACTAGAAGATGATTGTTTTTGTTTGTTTATTTATTTTGTTCTAATTTGGCCCTGCAACTCATGAAGACAGAGTCCTCAGGCTAGATGTACTAACAGATCTGTGTTATTATTGGGAATACTTGCACCAGTACAACACTGGCTCTTTGAAATAAAAATTGTAATAAGCTTAGATTCAAAGGCAACTCTGTAGCTTACAAAATGGGGAGGCATGGGGATACAATAGAGAAAATCCTGAGACTGGGACCACAAGGCACCTGAGATCACTTCTCAGTTCTGCTCCTACTCCCTTTGGCCAAATACGTTAATCTATGTGGACCTTTTTCCTCACAGGCAAAATGAATAGTTGGACTAGATGGTACTTAATAATGGCTATGGGTTGAATAAGGGCACCTAGGTGGCATAGAGCACAAGACTTGGAGTCAGGAAGACATTTTTTTAGATCAAATCCAGCCTCAGACACTCGTGATCCTAGGCAAATCATTTAAGTCACCCTGTTTTACTCAGTTTACTCATTTATATAATGAGCTGGAGAAGGAATGGCAAACTACTGCAGTATCTTGGCCAAGAAAACCCCAAATGGGGTCATGAAGAGTTGAACCCAACTGAAATTATTCAACAACAAAAATGGGTTGAATAGGTAACTTTTATGTCCTTTCTACAAAGTTCCAGATTTAGAACTCCCCCATCAATCAATCAATAAGCATTTATTAAACACTTACTATGTGTTTAACTCTGCTAGGCACTGGGGATACAATGTCTGAAATAATCTCTACTTGCAAGGAATTTGTAGTCTAATGATGTTTTTGTATGTCATCACCATAGCAATCTACAGAGAAGTAGTGCTTCATAGTAAGTAGTCTTGAACTTGGATCAAGGAAGATCTAAATTCACATCCCTCCTGTGAAGCTCACTAGTTAGGTCCCTAATGACAAATTACATAACCTCCCTGAGCCTCAGTTTTCTCATCTTTAAAATGGAGATAGCAATATCTATAATGCTCATCTCACAGTTTTTTTGAGAAGCTTAAATGAAATAACATAAAGAAAGTGCTGTGTAAACTTTCATGTGTCATACAAATGTCAGTTATCATTCTCTTAACTGAGTCTCACAGTTATTCCAAAAGATGAATTGCATATCTGCTATTAAATTACTGGGGTCATGATTTCTATAAAGTGGAGATAAAGTTCTGGAACTAGCAACTGGGCAAATTGTGATATGAATCTGAGTCACAAATACACATCTTACATTCTGCCAATTATTCAATTAGAGTATGTTGTGCTTCCAGAACCCTAGGACAGGAGTCCCATCATGGGGAGTGCCAGATCCTAGGAGAAGAAGCTTGGGGAAAAGAGGCCGGGAGGGGAGGAAACAGGATATTCCTCTGTAGTCACTCTCTATCTCTACCCAAGGGTAGAGGCAGCTGACTCTGGTTTATGTGGGCTCCAGGGTAGAGTAAATGGCCTTTATGGTATAGAAAACTTACTTGAAGAGTATGGTCTAGTGCAAAAGCACTGGTGGGATCTGGAATCATATGACCTGGGTTCAAATCCAGGCCATATGACCTTAGGCAAGTCATTTCTCTTTTCAAACTCCTTTTATCTATCACACAAAATGTAATCCATGGAGCTGGGCTTAAAACCTAAGTCTTATGACTCTCAGAGCAGTACTTTTATTTTTTCTATACATGAATTTTAGAGAAGAGGACACTGAGTGATTTGACTAAACTCAAATAGGTAGTAAATAGCAGAGCTGGGATTCAAACTCAATGTTCTGATTCTAAATTCAGTGTTCTCTTAATTCTGATGCCTTTCCAAATCTCCAGGGAGCGACAGTGATGGTCAGGCATTAACGCTGTGGCTCAAACTATAATATTCTTGTATGAAGAGTCCAATTTTGTATTAGAACACCATCCTGCCACTTCCAATAGCTTTCACTTGTTCTGAGTAGTACAATGACTTCAAAGAAAAAATCTAGCCTCTGAGTGGATAGTCGATGCCTCCCTCTAACCCAGGAGGCAGGCATACGTGCTTCTAAAGAATCATGGAACCTGATCTGGACAGAATTTCAGTTTGAGAAATACCAGAGACCAGGGGAAAGGAGCCTAGAATCGAAAGCAGAGTACTTGAGTTAACTTCCTAGCTCATATCTTAGGTAAGTCACTTGCCAAGTGTCCAAAATGAAGGGGGTACCTTTAAGGTATCTTTCAGCTTCTAGGCATTGATCCTATATCTAATCCGCAACTAGATCCAAGAATCTTCTCTGCAATATCTGCTAATAAATTCTAGTTGAATAGATCTTTCCTGACATCGTCATTTAGCCCTTGTGTGAACACTTTTACTAGTTGGAAGCACATTTGGATAGCTCTAATGGAAACCCCCTCTATTGATGCAGGTTGGCAACTCAGTCTTGGAGCCTTTATTCAGGTACTGGGAGTTTCTGTGATTTGTCTACAAACACACAGCATCAGAGGCAGAACCTGGAACCAGGTCGCACAGACTTCGAGGACAGTCCTCTAACCATTCCCCCTCAGTCTTCTCATATTGAACCAAAATATTCTTCCTCCTCATTTCTATCCATTGGCCTAAGTTTTTCCCTTTAAAGCTCTCCAGTTCCTCCCAATCCCAGCATTATCATGTTGCCCTGCCCCAAACTTACCCAAGCAAATGGCCTCCCATACTTGTGCTGCATATCCTAGGAGTCCTGTGATCAGAACAAAGATGGCTCAAATAATTTTAGGAAAGTCTCTCATGTCTTTCATTCACAATTCGAGAATGCCAATTCGAGATGCTCAGGTGCATTTTCTTCTCCAGATTAAACATCCCTAGTCTACAGGCTCATAGGATCACAGAGCCAAAGTTCAAGAAGACGTTAGAGGTTTGAAGTCAGGGAGATCTCAATTAAAATCTTCCAACAGACAATGACTAGATATGTGACCCTGTACAAGTCATTTAATCCCTTTTCCAGATTCAGTTTCTTCACCTATCTACCTCATGGCATGAGAAGCACCCAATGAGATATCTTTAAAGTGCTTTAACCATCTTGAAGTGCTAAATCATCTAGTCCCACGGCTGTATTCTACCAGGAGGAAACTGAAGTCCTCTTTGTCCAAGGGCACGTGGGTAATAATGCCAGAGCCAGGATTTGAACCAATTTTTTTTCATTTTTGAGATTCATTTGAAGTGTTTTTAATTGTAAGTTGCTTCAACTCTTTCTCATATGCAAGGTTTCCAGTCGAGGAAAGTTTGTAGTATTTGTTGAGGCTACTTTTCATCTCAGGAGAAATGAATCCCAGGGGCCACTTTGCCAGCAGCTCTTGGGATGAAATGTGAGCAACAATCTGAGAAAACCTCATACTGCAACTGTGGGCCCTTCTGGGCTGCCAGAGATCCGAGGGCACCAAAGTCAAGGCCTCTCTGCCCTTTGGAGAAAGTGTAAAATAATAACTGCCTTTAAAATAAAGGAAGAGAAATGCATGATCTGTTCAGTCCTTGATAAAAAACAAAACAGTTTAAAGCAATATTTTATTAGAACCATAAGTTTTGTTTGAGAAATTTGGAAATCCGGGGTTTATTTTCCTTTGGTGTTGCTTCAGAGAATCAACAGGAATGGAGATAATTTTTTTCTTCTTCTTCTTCTCATATTTGTGCCCACATATTAAATACATATGTGGGCTGGATTCCTTGAATAAGTGCAAAAAGGATGGGGATGGGGAGTGGGGTGGAGAAAGGTGCAACTAAGTCCACTGACCTGTCTCCTTGCCCTCAGGACTCTCTCAAACAGCTGTGAGAAAAAGGGATGGGGGAGGGAGAAGGTAATTTAACAACCTCGATCCAGATGTTCATTTCATACACACACCCTGAACAGCTTTTGCATGGTTTATTTCATTTTTTGAAACCATTTTTCACCAGCCTGTTTTCTCAGCTGGGAAACTTCTGGTATAGTGTTTTCAAAAAAATATTGCATTTGGCATTACACGAAAATAGAGCCTTTAAGACATTAAAAGGACAATCTCCTTGTTTGACTTGGGCTCGAAAAGCAGGGCTGCAGGAATGTGGGGGGTTTGTACCACCCAAAGAATAGGTAACAGAAATTTTCCAGTCTTAAATGCAGTTTACATGGGAATCCGAGAGCTTGTTTAACTTGCTGATTTTAAATGCTTTGCCATCTTTATGTTAACCTCGAAGTGTTAGAGAAGGCTGACCTGGCTGGGGGAAAAGCTAAACCAATAGGAGAACACGCCCAGAACTCACACCGAACTAAGAAAAGAACTCACTCCTCCGTGGCACTTCAAACAACGTTCCCAACTCTAAAAAAATGTATGGAGGGGTTCGTGAATTTCTGCCCTTTCTCATTCCAAACCAGCATCAGATGCACTTGGACCATAGGAATATATTGGAAGGAAGATCTTCCTACATCTCTTTAATTCAGGTTGTCAATTTCCAAGTACCAGTTCACCATGGTACTAGGAACTAAAGCTTCTCCCTTCCACTCTTGTCCTGAAGGATGGATACGACGTGGAATCTGGCCATCCAAATGTCTTTTTATTGTCATTTGGGCCTTTTTTCTACATGTGAGGGCAACCTGGCGAGTGGGAAGGGGGTGAGCAAGGGAGGTTATGTAGGGATTATTGAGAGGCCAGTAAGGGTATCAATATATAAAATCTCCTCTGAAAGCATATTTTGATTAGCTAATTAAGGACATCGTGGCTTTACCATTAGAATATAAACTTCTGGAGGGCAGGAGCTATTTCTGTTTTTTCTTTATATTCTCAGTGGTTAGCACAGTGTCTTGCACATAGTGAGTGTTTAATAAGTGTTTATTGAATATTAGAAAAAAGCTATCAGCATAATTTATCAGATCAAGAACCAAAACCATGAAAATCACATGATTATCCCAATAGATGCAGAAAAAGTCTTTGATAAAAATATATCTATTCCTATTAAAATCACTAAAATGAGCCTTTCTTAAAACGATAAGTAGCATGTATCTAAAAGCAAGAGCAAGCATTATCTGTAATGGAAAGATGATAGAAGCCTTCCCAATTAGATCAGGGGTGAAGCCAGGATGTCCATCATCACCACCACTATTCAATATTGTACTAGTAATGGTAACTATAGGAATCAGAGAAGAAAAAGAAATTGGAAATAAAAGTAAGCATTGAGGAAATAAAACTATTACTCTTTATAGATGATATGATTAACCTAGAGAAATCAAGAGAACCAACTAATATCAACTAAAAAACTAGATGAAACAGTTAACCGGAAACTCTAAGACTAGAAGAGATAAAGCAGATACTGAACTACATTGGGTAGAGGAACTTTTCTTATGGGGAATTCCCAATAAGTCTAGTAAAACAACTAAACAGAAATATAGTTACTAAGCATAATTATTTCTAATTCCTAAGGAATTTTAAATGCTGTCAGTACCTCCTAAATTTTAGGTCCCTAAAGAAAAATCCTTCTCCCATAGCTAGGGTTCTGACTATAAATATACTCATCAAATTAGTCTCAGAAGGTACTATCCAAAAACACAAGGGCAGCTAAGTGGCATGGAGGGTAGAGCCCAAGACTTAAAGTTAGGAAAAGCTGGCCTCAACTCCTGCCTCAGACACTTGCTTCCTCAATGATTTTGGAGAAGTCACTTAATCTTACTATGCCTCAGTTTCCTCATCTGTCAAATGAAAATGATAATAGCACTTACTTCTTAAGATATATATATATATATATATATATATGAGAATCAGATAAAATAAGATGCATAAAACACTTTACAAACCTTAAAACAATATAAATGTCATTACTACTACTAATATTATTATTTAAAATTCCATGAGTTAAACAAAAACAAATGAGAATGACTGTGATTAGATCAGCAGTATTACAGTATGGAGGAAAAAGCCTTGACCTAGGAATCATAGATTATATTTAGAGCTACAACAAACAGAAGGGACCTGAAAGATTATCAAGTCATGTTAGTTAGAAGATGCTTTATTTCTTTATTCTGTAAAATAAGAATGAATGAATTCTGAGGCCTAAAAAGGGTAATTAAATTGCCCCAGGATGCACATTTAGTTAGTGACAGAGTCAGAACTGAAATACTGAATCAAGTGTTCTTGATACTGTACCAAGTTGATTCTTTAGGCCTGGTTCCAAGTCCCTGACATTAGCTGTGTGACTTCAAGCAAATAACTTCCCTTCTCTGGTCACTGGTATCCCCATATGTAAATGTCTAGAGAGGGTCTCTCTCTCTAAGTTCCTTCCAATTATAAGATTCTGAGAGAATGCAGGGAATCTTTTAACACATTTCTTAGTAAAAACCAAGATTATTTTCTCTGTCTCTTACATTTCAGCTTCTGATGTGGTAGACCTCCTGAGGCCCTGCTGTGAATCGTGGAACAAAGAAGACGCAGCCACATGTTTACACAGGAGGAATCTGGCCACGTCAAAAAGATATTCAGGATTGAAGTACCACAGAAGGATTGAGGGGGAAAGGGAATGAAGAGAACATGAGGAACATGGGGACACAAGAATAAAGTCGAGGCCAGCTCACTAGTTCTCCTGCTGCTTCATTAAAGAATCATGAGGGCTGGGGTTTTTTCCAGAACATAGACAATTCTATCCCCTTTCAATTCACATATGGTCCCTAGAAACCTCTGGGTTTTCTGGAATTTTTATTGCAAATTCCAGAAATCATGTTCAGTCACTGTTATCAGAGAATCCTAGGATGTCAGAGCTGGAAGGGACCCTAGAAGTGATCCTATCCAAACTGTACTTACACAGAAATCCCTTGTATAATTCCCCTTGCAAATGGTCATCCAAAAGACTATTCCCCAATAGAGTAGTAGTCAAATGATATGAACAAATAGTTCCCCAAAGAATTGCAAAGTACTAACAGCAACATGAAATAATGTTTCAAATCACTAATAATAAGAGAAATGCGCATCAAAACAACCTTGAATATTGACCTCATGCTCCATAAGTTGGGGGAAATTTTTTTTAAAAGATAGAAATAGTTGATGTTGTAGCAGAAAAAGAGATACAGTAATATACCGTTGGTGGAGTTGTGAATTGGTCCAACCATTCTGGAAAGCAATTTGAATTATTCAGAGTGACAAAAATATCTGTACCCTTTGACCTAGAAATTCCATTGGTAGGCATATATCCCAAAGAGGCCAATCAATGACAATGACAAAAAGAAAAGGCTGATATGTATCATTATACTATCAATGGAATATTTTTGGTAGAGGCAAAGAATTAGAAACAAAGTAAATAATCACTGGATTGAGAAATGGCTAAGAAAATGGTCATATGTGGATATAATGTAATGGGATATTTATTCTGCTTTAAGAAATTATGAATATGGTGATTAAGAGAAACATGGAGAGACTTAATATGAATTAATATAATGTAAGGTAGGCAACTCCAGAAAAAGCAATGTTCATTGTTATTATACCAATGTAAATGGAAAACAAAACAAAATGACAATAAAAACAATTGAAGCTAAATGCTTTGAAATTATAATATCTAAGATTGGTGCCCAAAAGTAATATGCAAATGTACCTCTTCACATTACTTTTCAAGGATAAGGAACTATGTGTTAGAAATAAGGCATATTGTCAGGCTTTTCTGTTTTTGGCTAATTTTGCTGAACTGTCTCCCCCCCCCCCTTTATTTTTTTAATGAGGGATTATTACAAAGGCAAGGTGGGGCAATATATTCAGAGCTATCCACAGAGCCAAGGAGACCTAGGTTTGAGTTCAGTCTCTGACACTTAGAGACTATTAAAACTGTACTTCAGAAAATTATTCAAGAAGGCAAGGACTTAGTTTGATGGAGGCTAATTCCTTCCCTGGAGCTCCCTACACAATTGAAATCAAAAGTCAAGTTCCTATCCCTATAAGGGACTGCTTTCTGGGAAGGGTAGCAGGGAGATATCCAGTGAGAAATAAAGAGCAAAAATTTAATAGACATTTACTTTTTTTAATGGTCATGGGAGAAAAGGACATACTTGTACAAAAATATTTTTAGCAGCTCTTTTTGTTGTACCAAAGAAGCGGGATATCCATCCATCAGAGAACAGCTAAACAAGTTGTAGTATATTGTTGTAATGGAATACTACTGTGTCATAAAAAATGATGAATAGGATGAGTTCAGAAAACACTGGAAAGACATGAACAGATACAAAATGAAGTGAGCAGAACCAAGAGAACACTGAATATAGTAACAGAAATATTGTACAATAAGTTGTGAAAAACTCAAATATTATCAGCAAAGTAAGTTTCCAAAAGAAACTCAAGGGACCCATGATGAAAAATGCTATCCACAAACAAAGAAGGAACTGTTGGAGTCTGATTGCAGATCAAAGCGTGCCATTTTTTCAATCTATTTCCTTCATATATTTTTATTGCATGTATGATATATATCTTAACTGAGGAAATACTTTTGGCAAGTTTCTTTCTTTCTTCTGATAATAGTTAAATTTCCAAAACATATAAGGAACTGATTCAAATTTTATTTAATTTTTATTTAATTAATAAATGGTCTGGAAATTAACACAGTGGTCTCAAGAGAAGAAGACCACTCTACCTATAGCCATGTGAAAAAATGCTCCAAAACATTACTAATTGGAAAAATTAAAAATAATGTAACCCAGAGATTCCCAACTAAAAACCATCAAAGTAGCAAAGATGAAAAGAAAAAAAGAAAGGGGGTAAATGTTGGAAGAGATATGGGGCAGTAGTCATATTGATGCACTGTTGTTAGACTTATGAATGGGTACAAAAATCTTCTATTGAGGATCCATCCTATCAGCTGGGACTTCTCTCTATATAGATTGCTTGTGTACATATTATTGGTGCCAATGCACTAGGCTGTTAATTTGTTTTTCTTTGTTTATTATGTGATTATTCTGCCTCCTTACCTGATTAAAACTTAATAGATGGTTTTTCTGCCATTTCTTGTGTGTAAATCATTATTTGAAAAGACACTATTCCTATTATATGGCTTTCCATTGTCTTGTAGTTGATGTGAATTCCATCCCAGTTTTTGATAAAAATGTTAATCAGATAGAGATCTAAGGCCATATGGAACTCCAGTTGAGATCAACTACATATTGACATCAAACCATCATTCACTGATTATTTTTGTCCAGCTATTCAACCAGTTTCAATTCCACCCCACAATCCAACCCAGCTCACTTTCCATCTTATGGATGGCATATGAGATTTGAGAAAACTAGAATATAGAGAAAAGGATTTGTAGTTGCAAGTGCTGGCTTCCAATATTACCTCATATTCCCTTTGTGACTCTGGGAAAGTAATTTAACTACTCTGGAATTCAATATTCCCATCTTTTAAATAAGGATATTAATACTGTATTGTCCCCTTTCTCTTAAACAATAATAATAACAAAAATCATCATCATTATTTTCATCATCATCATAGAGCTAGGTAGAAGAGCAGATAGAAGGCTAAATTTGCAGCCAAGAAGACCTGAGTTCAAATTTGGTCTCAAATATCAGCTATGTTATCCTGGGCAAATTGCTTAATCTAAATATTCCTCAGATTCCTAATCTATAAAATGGGGGTGGGTAATAGTAGCACCTACTTCTAGAAGAATTGTTATGAAGATAAAATTAAGTAATATTTGTAAAGTGTTTAGTACAGTGCCTATCACCTGGAAAATACTTAATAAATGCTTATTTCCCCTTTTCTTTCCTTTCTTCCTACCTTCCTTCCTTCACACCTTCCTTCCCTACTTTATTCCTTCCCCTCTTTCTGCACTTAATCTGTGTCCCTGCCAAATTGAACTACTTCACATATGTGAAACACATCTCAGTTTCCTCATATGCAAACTATGGTAGTTTGATATAATAATTGATAAAGTCATTTCTAGATCTTAATCCCATAATTTTATGCACCACCTTACTGTGCTTCTAAATCTTTATTCACACTTTTCTCTATGCTTGGATTGCTTTCCTTACATTCCCCATTCCTCTGGCTTGATGAGTTGCTGCTCATTCTTTAAAGCTCAATGTCTCCTCCTCACTAAATATTCCTTGACTACCATATCCCTGTCCATAATGACTTATCCTTTAGGCTTCACAGAGTAGCACTTTTGTTTCACGTCTTTAGTGTACTCACTGTGTATTAATTTCATTATGGTCATTTGCATATATACCCCAATTCTCTTAATAGCCTTTAAACACCATGGGAGCAGGAAATGTGTCTAATCTAAACATGTGCTCCATAAATATTGGATTTGATATGTTAGATTCATAGAATCCTATTTGTATACCTTACCTTTCCCCTAGAAATAATTATACGACTACACACATACCTACCATTTCATGGTTAGGATCAGAAATTTTCAGCCCGAGAGGAGACAGAGAGTTCCCACTTTTCTGATGGTGAAGAGATAACCTGTGGTTCACACTCATAAGACTAGTCTTAGACGTGAGAATTTTAAATATCATCTGGCCCAATTCTCTCATTTCAGAGATGAGCAAACTAAGATAGAATTAAAGTCACATAGGTAATAAGATGAAGAGTTGTGGGTTCAAATTCACATCCTCTGATTCTAAGCCCAGAACACTCCCATAGTGTTTACTTGGGAAAATTTTAAAAATGATTCTACTAATAAGTATTCATTTTTGTTTCACCACTAAAATTGAATCTTAAAAGCAGGGTACCTTATCCAATGTCCCTTGCATATCCTTTCATCTCTTCTGGGGTACTGGGAAGTCTGGGACTGGGCTCTATAGCTCTTTCTATTGGATTATAGCTACCAACATCTTTTTAGTTATTAAGTTTCCCAGTTTTCTACTAATTTCTTCTTCCTCCCATTCCCCTTGCTCCCAAAGGACATATTAACCTCAAAAATATTTTAAAAATCAATTTTTTAAAAATCTTACAAGGAAAAAACAAAGACTCACATTTTCCCCCTTAATAAATGAAAGGATCTAGGTTTTTTAGCAGTGTTAAAAGTCTGTTACCTTTTTTAAAAGTAAGAATACCTGTATTCAAATCTTGGCAGTGCTCTTTACTACACATATGGCTGTAAGCTATTCAAGACTTTCTGGCTCTTGATTCCCTCATCTGTAAAATAAGAGGGTTATGTCAGATGATCCCTAGGGTCCCTTATTGCTATAAATCTATAACCATATGATTTCAGAGCTGGAGAGATAAACATTTGACACATTGCACATTCTTCTTTCTGCACTTCATCCTAAACAGAGATACAATGAAAATCAGTTTACCTTTATCTAGAGACAAAGCCCATTAAAAAGTAGAGATAGAATATAATATTTAATATTTGAAGGTAAGACTGGCCATTTCAATATGATAGGAGGAGCAAAATGTGGAGAGAGAATAAATTCACCATGTTTCAGTAGTGATGGCAATGAGGAAAACAGGAAATTCTGTCCTAGTGAAACATTCTTCTTTTTAAGCCAGTTTGACACAGTCTCTAAAATTCATAATTATATTTAGGTCATGGTAGCTGTTCAGTTCTCACTAGCAACTGGCTGACTACTATTATTATTAGTGTCTACACCTCTTGATTCATCTAATATCCTCAGAACTCCAAAGTTCCCTGTTTTTCACCCAATCTAACATGGTTTCCTTTTTTTGAGTTGGAGAAAAACAAAAGACAAAAAGAAATGAACAAAAACATAAACTACCTTTAATATCAGCTTCCTTGCAAATATGGTACTTCAGTGATAGCTCTGTATTTTTTCCATGGTTGCCATTTAACTACCTATGCCTGCTCAAAAAACTTTTGTTTTATAATAGAAAGAAAAGTCTTATTCAAAATAACTGTGAAATGCATAAAACATCTAGAAGTCAATGGACCAAAACATACTCAATTCCTAAATATATAAAATTATGAAATGCTCCTTAAAGATATAAAAAAACAACTTCAATAACTGAAGAAATATTTAGTGATTGTAGATAGGCCATATCAATAATACCAAAATTAACTTCTAGATTAATACTATGTTGAATTACTAAAAGGATACTATATAGAGCTAATAAAATAAGAACATAATTTACCAGGGGGGGGGGGGAAACCAACTTCAGAATATCAAGGCAAAAAAGGAGAAATGAAAAAGAAACAGTTCTAGACCTCAAATTTTATTATATGGTAGTAATCATTAAGATCATTAATATTTTTTGAATTTTTTAAACCCCTCCCTAACCCTACTGTCTTAGAATCAATATTAATTATTTATTCAAAGACTGAAGAGTGGTAAGGGCAAGGTAATTGGGTTTTTAAGTTGCTTGCCTACAGTAACATAGAAAGGAAGTGTATAAAGCTAGATTTGAATTCAGGTGCTCCTATCTCCAGGCCCAGTGCTCCATCTACTGAGTCACCTAGATGTCCTTCAGATTTTAAATTTTTAAACATATCAATGGGATCTATAAAAATAAAATGAGAAATAATTGGACTTAATAACTTAGATTTCAATACATTCCCAATATGAATTGACTGGGAAATAATTCCCCAATTTTCAAGAATTTTGGGGGGGAAAGTTGGAAAGAATTCTGATAGAAATTACTTTCAGACTCAGATTTTATACCACATAGTCAAATATTCATGTTGTAGGTTTGTTGTTTTGTATGAACTTCTCTCTTTTTCTTTCTTCTTTTTCATGAATATAGAAATTTTCATTTTAATTTGCTTTTTTTAATATAATTTTAATTTAATAAAGGGCAGAGTCAAGATAGCATCTTAATAGCAGAGAAACCTGAAACTACTCTGACAATCCTTCCAAACTAATCTTTGAAAAATGATTAAAAAATGATAGGAATAAAAAAACACCAACAAGACAAAGTGAGGGGACAACTTGAAAGGTAGAAGAGTCAATTTTCATTGGAAAAAGGGGTAACAGAAGCAAAACTGCACACAAAGAAGGGCTATCAACACCCACATACTGCACCAATTCCTAAAACTGGGCATAGGTCAACTCTAGAATCTTATAGCCCTGTCTACAGCAATACCAGAACATCTTATACACAGGACCCAGCCCTTGAAGTTCCAGGCTGTGGTGCCAGTCCAGAAGGCCACAGCACTTGGTCCTTTCAAACCTGTCTCTATGATGAAGCCCATAGTTTCAAGACAAAATAACTCAGACTGCTGAGTCCTGTAAGTTATCACCAGAGAAGGCAAAATCAGCAGCTTTCAAAACTTCTAGTCCACAGGCAAAAAAAAAAATATTGAGAAAATGAGAAAACAGCAAAAGAAATACCTAACCATAGAATATTTCTATGAAGACAAAGAGAAAGGAGAAACATCATTAGGAGAGGGAGAGATACAAGCAACAACATACACAACTTCAAAGAAAAATGGGAATTGGTCTCAGTCACTGAAAGAATTAAAAAAGGAATTTTTAAAAAAATCAGATGAGGTTAAAGAAAAATGGGGGAAAGAAATGAAAGTAATACCAAAGGAAAATAAAATTTTAAAAAGAAAAATTGGTTAACTGGGGAAAAATGCACAAAAATAAAATTAAGTAAGGATTTATTTAAAAAACAGGATGGATTTACTGGAAAAAGAGGCCAAAACATCCAATGAAGAAAAGTATTGCATAAAAAATAGAATACATCAAATGGAAAGGGACAACAAAGAAATTCATTTTTCAAAAAATAAAATTGGGCAAGTAGAAGTTAATCACTTCATTAGACATGATTTAATAAAACAAAATCAAAAGAATTTAAAAAGAAGAAAATATGAAATATCTCATTGAAGAAAACAACTGACCTGGAAAATAGATCCAGAAGAGACAATTTAAGAATTATTAGATAACCTGAAAGTCATGATCAAAAAATAAACAGCCTAGACATCATATTATAAAAAATTATCAAATAAAACTGCCCTGATTTTCTTGAACAAGGAAGGCAAAATAAAAATCAAAAGAATGCACAGATTATCTCCTGCAAAAAAAATCTCCAAATGACAACTCCCAGGAATGTTATAGCCTAGTTCAAGATATCCCAGGTTAAGGAGAAAATACTACAAATAGTTAGAAAGAAATAATTCAAATATCATGGAGCCTCAGTCAAAGATTATAAAGAATCTGGCAGCTTCTACAATGAAGGACAGGAAGACAAGAAATATGATATTCTGGAAGGCAAGGGAACTGAGTTTAAAACCAAGATTCACCTACCCTTCAAAACTAACTATATTCTTTCAGGGGAAAGTATGGTCATTTAATAAAAATAGAAGATTTTCAAACATTTCTGAAGAAAAGACCAGACTTAATCAGAAAATTTGATGCCCAAATATAAAATTTAAGAGAAACATAAAAAGGGAAATAAGAAAGGGAAAAAATTTAAGGGGTTCAATAAGGTCAAATTGTATAAATTCCTTTATGGAAAGATGATATCCATACTTCTTAAAAAAATTATCATCATAGTAGTCAGAAGTAAACATAGAGAGCACAGTAGTAAGCTGTATAGAATGATAGGCAAAAATCATCTGGGGTGAAAAAGAGGATTTTACTAAGAAAAATGGGAAGAGAAAAGCAAAATGGGGTAAGTTATATAACATTAAGAGGCACAGAAGGGAAAAAAAAACTGTTACAGTGGAGAAGAGAATGAATTTGATGACAGGTAATACTTAAACCATATTCTTGTTGGAATTTGGCTCATAGAGGGAAGAACAGCCAGATTCATTGGGGTTAGAGAATCCTATCTTACCCTGTAGAGAATAGAAGGGAAAAAGAAAGGGGGTGTTGGGGAGAGGAGTAATATAAGGGAGGGAGAAGTTAGGGGGGTGATTAAAAGAACCTATAAAGAAGTGTAAGGGCAATAAGAAGGGTGGTGGTGGGAAGGGGAAAATACAAGGGAGGGAAAAGAGGGGGGGTGACTAAAAGCAAAACACTTGTGTGAAGGGAAAGAGTAAAAGGAGATTAAAAGAGAAAATCAAGATCGAGGGGAATACATAGATGATAATCATAATTGTGAATGTAATTGAGATGAACTCACCCATAAAACCAATGTGGATAGCACATTAAAATCCAGAATACTATCATATGTTGTCTACAAAAACAAAACAAAACAAAACAAAACAAAACAAAACAAAACAAAAAAAAACAAAACAAAAAAAAATCAGATTTGATTCAGGTAGACAAACAGAGAGTAAAGATAAGGAGTTAGAGCAGAATCTCTTGGGCTTTAACTGAGATAAAAAAAATGGCAATAATGACCTCAGACAAAATTAAAGCAAAAATAGATCTGATTAAAAGAGACAAAGAAAAGAATTATATTTTGATAAAAGATAATATAGAGAAGGAAATGATATCAGTAATTAACATATATGCACCAAATTGTATAGCATCTAGATTTTTCAAGGAGAAACTTAATCAGCATAAGGAGGAAATAGACAGTAAAAATATTCTAATGGAGGAATCTCAACATTCCCAATCAGAACTAGATAAATGTAACAAAAAATAAATAAGAAAAAAGGAAGGGAAATGAATGAAATTTTGGAAAAGTCAGATTTAATAGATATATAGAGAAAAAGTAATAGGGATAAAAGGAATTAATTTTTCAGCAACATGTAGTATACATAAATATTCACCATGTAAAAGAGCATAAAAACTTCACAATCAAATACAGAGAAGCAGAAATAATAAATGCAGCTTTTTCAATTCATAATGCAATAAAAATTATAATCAATAAGGGTTCATGGAAAGGAAAATTTAAAATTCATTGGCAACTAAATAATCTAATTCTTCAAAACTGGTGGGTCAAAGAATAAACCCCTGAAAAAATCACTGATTTTATTGAAGAAAATTACAATGAAGAGACTACATATCAGTATTTATGGGGTTTAGTCAAACCAATGCTCAGGAGAAAATGTATATCCTTGAATGCTTATCTAAATAAAATAGAAAAAAAAAAGAAAATCAATGATTTGAGCATTCAGTGAAAAAAAAACTAAAAAAAAAGAACAAATTAAAAAACCCTGAATTGGAAATCATTAAAATCAAAGGAGGACTTAATAAAATTTAAAGTCAAAGAACTATTGAACTAATAAACAAGATTAAGAACTGGTTCTATGTAAAAATAAATAACATAGAGCATTGCTAAATTTGATTTAAAAAGAAAGCAAAGAATCAAATTGCTAGTATCAAAAATGAAAGGGGTGATTTCTCCTCTAATGAAGAAGAAATTTAAGCAATCATTATAAGCTATTTTCCCCAATTATATGACCATAAATCTGGTAATCTAGGTAAAAGGGATGAATATTTATCAAAATATAATTTGCCTAGATTAACAAAAGAGGAAATAAAATACTTAAATAATACCAACTCAGAAAAAAAATTGAACAAGTCAATCATGAATTAATATGAGGAAAACCATTAACATAATTAACTATATCAATAATCAAGCTAAGAGAAATTGCATGACTATCTCAATTCATGTAGAAATAGCCCTTGATAAAATGCAATACCCATTCCTACTGAAAATGCTAGAAAGTATAGGAATAAAAGGTCCTTTCCTCAAAATAATAAATGGCATTTATCAAAACTATTAGCAAATAGTATTGGGAATGGAGATAAGTTAGAAGCATTCCCAATAAGATCAGGAATGAAACAAGGATGCCCATTATCACCACAATTATTTAATATTATACTAGAAATGCTAGCTTTAACAATTAGAGAAGAAAAATAAATTGAAGGTATTAAAAGTAGACAATGAGTAAAGTAAACCATTACTCTTTGTGGGAATATGATGGTTTTAGAGAATCCTAGAAAATCAACAAAACACTAGTTGAAATAATAAACAACTTTAGCAAAGTTGCAGGATACAAGATAAACCGACATAAATCATGAGCATTTCTATACATTTCCAACAAAGCCGAACAAAAAGAATTAGAAGAAGAAACTCCATTTAAAATCACTCAAGGCCATATAAAATACTTAGGAATCTTTTTGCCAAGATAAACACAGGAATTATATAAACACAATTATAAAAACTTTTCACACAAATAAAATTAGATCCAAACAATTGGAAAAATATTAATTGATCATGGGCAGGCCAAGCTAATATAATAACAATGACAATGCAAACTAAATTAATTTACTTATTTAGTGCCATACCTATCAAACTACCAGAAAACTATTTTATAGAACTGGAAAAAATGATAACAAAATTCATCTAGAAGAACAAAAGATCAAGAATATCAAAGTAACTAATGAAAAAAAAAAGTGAAGGGTAGTAGTATAGCAGTACCATACCTTTAACTGTACTATAAAACAGTAATCATCCAAACAATCTGGTACTGTCTAAGAAATAGAAGGGTGGATCAATTGAATAGATATGAGACAAATGACCTCAGTAATTTATTGATTGATAAATACAAAGGTTTCGGGATAAGAACTCACTATTTGACAAAAACTACTGGGAAAATTGGGAAACAGTATGACACAAATTAGGTTTAGATAAATCATCTCACACCCTATACAAAGATAAGGTCAAAATGAGTATACAATTTAAACTTAAATAGTGATATTATAAGTAAATCAGTGGAATGTAGAATAATTTATCTGTTAGATCTATGGAGAAGGTTAGAACTTATGAGCAAACAGATAGAAAAAGTAACAAAATATAAAATGAATATTTTGAATATATTAGGTGAAAAAAGGATTTGTACAAACAATACCAATGTAACCAAGATAAGCAGGGAAGCTACAAACTGAGAAAAAAAATTATCATTTTCTCTGATAAAGGTCTCATTTCTCAAATTTTTAAGTCAAATTTATAAGAATCTAAGTCATTCCTCAAGCTATCTGTAATAATATGGAAAAATGTCCTAAATCCCTCGTGATTAGAGAAATGCAAATTAAAACAGTTTTGAGGTATCACCTCAAACCTATCATATTGGCTAATATGACAGTAAAGTGAAATGATGAGAATTGGAAGGAATGTGGCAAAAATGGGCCCCTAATGCATTGCTGATTGAGTTGTCAATTGATCCAACCATTCTGGAAGTCAATTTGTAATTATGCTCAAAGGGCTATAAAAGAATGCATAACCTTTGATCCAGTGATACCACTACTGGGTCTGAATCCCAAAGAGATAAAAAAAAATGGGGAGACTTCCGGGTAAACAGGGCTACAATCTAGACGCGACTCACTTCCCCTCCCCGGCGCAGAACAAAATAGACTACCTAAAAAGAGCATAAAAATCAACATTGGAAGAATGGAGGGACTCTCCAGTACCACTCAGAAATGAA
Organism: Monodelphis domestica; assembly: GCF_027887165.1. Taxonomy (NCBI): domain Eukaryota; kingdom Metazoa; phylum Chordata; class Mammalia; order Didelphimorphia; family Didelphidae; genus Monodelphis; species Monodelphis domestica. Next base: position 402,643,907 of record NC_077227.1, on the reverse strand, counting down.
GGTATGTGGCGTTTGAACATTTCTACATTATAAGGAGGAGGAAAAGCTGACACAAAAACGTGAACTGAGCCACCCCTCCCCCCCCCGCCCCCACCAAACCAGAGTAAGCTATCAGAGAGCTCACTAGGATAGCAAGTGAGTGACGAGCGTCTCTGTCTGGGGGGGGGGGGGCACACCAGGGTCCTTGGGATCTAAAGACTGCAAGGAAACGACCTCTCAGGGCAGTTTCATGGGAGAATATTGCGCTGAGCACAGAGGGCTGAGGAACTGAACTCCGGGGAGGTTGCGCAAAGCACCTGGGCAGAGCTGAACACCTGGGCAGGCTGCGCTGATTGCCTGGGTGGTTGGGCTGAACACAGGGGCCCCGCGCCCTAAGAAACCTCGGAGGCTGGGAAGAACTAGTCTGAGGCAACCTAAATTCACAGAAAATCCACCCATATCACCCAGACCCAAGACCAAAAAAAAGAAAGTGGAATAAAACCAACAAAGGGATGGCTCACATGTCCAAAATCAAGCCTCCAAGAAGAAAGGAGGGGAAAAGGTGACTATTGAAAACTTTATGGAGGGAGTACCCAAGGAAAAGAAGAGAATGAGGAGGAAATCCAAACAAAATCAGAACATGCCTCCCAAAATGGAAACTATCCACAAGCTCTGGAAGATCTCAAACTGGAGCTTACCCAAAAGATGGAAACCTTTTTTGGAAAAAAATGGGAGAAAGAGATGAGCAGTCTGACAGACAAGACTTCACAATTGGAGAAGGAGCTGGAAGCATCTAATAGAAGGGCAGACAAAGCTGAAGAGCAAAACCAGTCCCTAACGACCAGAATTAAGCAAATGGAAGACGGCAAGATTACAAAACAGCAAGAATCAATAAAGCAAAGCCAAAAAATTAATGAATAAGAAGAAAACATAAAATATCTCACTGAAAAGGTCACAGACTTGGAAAACAGAGGAAGAAGAGACAACCTCAGAATTATTGGTCTCTCACTGAAAAGGTCACAGACTTGGAAAACAGAGGAAGAAGAGACAACCTCAGAATTATTGGTCTCCCCGAAAAACCAGAGATAAACAAAAACCTTGATGCTGTTCTACAGGAGATTATAGAAGAAAATTGCTCACATGTTCTGGAGCAAGGGGGCAAAATAGAAATAGAAAGGGTTCATAGAACACCCTCTATACTAAGTCCCCAAAAGACAATCCCCCAAAAGGTAATCGCCAAATTCAAGAGCTTCCAAGAAAAGGAGAAAATCCTACAAGAAGCCAAGAAGAGGAGCTTCAGATATAGGGGGGCTCCCATAAGGATCACACAGGACTTAGCGGCTAACACACTAAGAGACCTCAAAGCATGGAACACGATATTTAGAAAGGCAAGAGAGCTGGGTATCCAACCAAAAATCAACTACCCAGCAAAACTGACTATATACGTCCAGGGGAAAGTATGGGCATTCAACAAAATAGAAGATTTCCAAGCATTTGCTAAGAAAAGACTAGACCTTAGTGGAAAATTTGACATCCAATCACAGAAAGCAAGAGAAACATGAAAAGGTAAATATGAAAGAAAGGGAAAAGGAGATAAATCTTATCTTTTTCTTTAAGTCAAACTCTCTTCTATAAGGACTACATTTACATCAAATTATATATATTAATATGTGGGGAAAAAGTTTTGTGGAGCTCTCAAAAATTGTATGCATCATAAGAGTAGTTAGAAGAATCATGCATACGGAAAGATTGGGGCATCAAGAAGATTTGGTGAAAGGGGGGAAAAGAAAGAAAAAGGGAGGGGGGAACCGTCGATAATACTAAGATTTACTTCAAGAAATAGGGGAGGACTTAACAGAATAATCTTTCCCATATAAAGATACACATGGGAAGGGGAGGGGAAGAATTCTCATATGAGAAGGAGAGGAAGAGAGCATGAAGTGGAATTACTTAAACCTTACTCTCAGTGAAATCAAATCTGAGAGGGAAGAACATCTAGATCCAGTGGGATCCTGAATTCTATCTTATCCAACAGGGTAAGGAAGAAAGGAAAATCAAGGAGGGGGAGGAGGGAAGGAATATAAAAGGGGAGGGAAGGAGAGGGGGGAGGGAAAGGGAGCATAAAAATGGAGTGGCTAGAAAGGGAAGCATATCAAGGGAGGGGAATAGTGGGACTGACCTAAAGTAAATCACTGGTTCAAAAGGATATAGCTAAAAAAGAAAGGTCAGAACTAGGGGAAGATATCGAATTGCCAGGGAATCCACAAGTGACAATCATAACTTTGAATGTGAATGGGATGAACTCACCCATAAAATGTAGACAAATAGCAGACTGGATTAGAACCCCAAACCCTACCATATGTTGTCTTCAAGAAACACACATGAGGCGGGTTGATACTCACAAGGTAGAATTAAAGGATGGAGTAAGACCTTTTGGGCTTCAACTGATAGAAAGAAGGCAGGAGTTGCAATCATGATATCTGACAAAGTCAAAGCAAAAATAGACCTAATCAAAAGGGATAGGGAAGGTAAATATATTCTGTTAAAAGGGAGTATAGACAATGAGGAAATATCACTAATCAACATGTATGCACCAAATGGTACAGCATCCAAATTTCTAATGGAGAAACTAGGAGAATCAAAGGAGGAAATAGACAGTAAAACCATATTAGTGGGCAATTTGAACCAAGCACTATCAAATTTAGATAAATCAAACCAAAAAATAAATAAGAAAGAGGTAAAAGAGGTCAATGAAATCTTAGAAAAATTAGAGTTAATAGACATATGGAGAAAAATAAATAGGGACAAAAAAGGAATACATCTTCTTCTCAGCGCCACATGGTACATTCACAAAAATAGATCATACACTAGGTCACAGAAACATGGCACTCAAATGCAGAAAAGCAGAAATAATAAATGCAACCTTTTCAGATCATAAAGCAATAAAAATATTGATCATAAAGGGTACATGGAGAGTCAAATAAAAATTAATTGGAAATTAAATAATATGATACTCCAAAATTGGTTAGTTAGAGAAGAAATCATAGAAACAATTAATAATTTCATTGAGGAAAATGGCAATGGTGAGACATTCTTTCAAACCTTATTGGATGCAGCCAAAGCAGTACTTAGAGGAAAATTCATATCCATGAGTGCATATATTAACAAATTAGGGAGGGCAGAGATCAATGAATTGGAAATACAAATCAAAAAACTTGAGAACAAACAAATTAAAAACCCCCAGAAGAAAACCAAACTAGAGATACTAAAAATTAAGGGAGAAATTAATAAAATTGAAAGTGATAGAAATATTGAGCTAATAAACAAGACTAGAAGCTGGTACTTTGAGAAAACAGTCAAAATAGAGAAAGAACTGGTCAATCTAATTAAAAAAAGGAAAGAAGAAAAGCAAAGTAAGTTTTAAGGATGAAGAGGTGGACCTCACCTCCAATGAATAGGAAATTACGGTAATCATTAAAAACCACATTGCCCAACTATATGGCAATAAATATACCAACCTAGTTGATATGGATGAATATCTACAAAAATATAAATTGCCTAAGGACTTCCGGTTAAGACGGCGGCTTAGAGAAAGCTAACGTTCAGATCTCCGGAAAACCCTTCCCGACCGATCTCAAACTATAAGCTCCTAAAGCGACGAAATTCAAAACGATCAACAGCACAGACCCTGGGAACCCTCCTCCTGGACGTGGACACGAATCAAAAGGTACGGCTCCCCTCAAAAGCCAAAACCCGAGATCACTCGGACCTAAGGGGTAGGAGTGCAGAGTCCAAGGCTCCGGGAAGCTGCAGCCCGGCCCGGCTCAGAGAGCAGGGTCCTCGGAACAACAACCCTCAGGGCCTTCTATCCGAGTCCCAGTGAAAGTCACTGCCCTCGGAGCTCCCGCTGCAGAGAGCAGGGTCGAAACAACAGCAACCCTCAGGGCCTTCTATCCGAGTCCCACTGAAAGTCACTGCCCTAGGAGCTCCCCCGGCAGAGAGCAGGGTTGAAACAACAGCAACCCTCATGGCGGGCAAGACAGCCTCACGGGCTGGATCCTGCTATCCAAGTCTCAGTGAAAATCCCTGCCCTCGGAGCTTGCGGAAGCTGCAGCCCATCCCCCCTCAGGCCGACGAAACAGCCTCACGGCCAGCTATTCTGAAGGCAACTTCCGGAAAGCAACCCGACCCAGAGAGCCGGGGGGAGAGTGTGGCCTCGTGGTCCGACCCTTCCATTCCAGTTCCAGTGAGGTATATTCAGTTTAACCCAGGGAAAGCTCATAGAACCGACAATCTGCCCAGGACTAAAGCCTCTGAACACCAGACAGAGATAAGAAAAGCTAATCCTACACATTCAGAGATGGCAAACTCCACAGAAGCACAGAAGCCCCAAAATACCAAGAAAAATAAGAAGAAAGGGGCGACTTTGGACACATTCTATGGAGCCAAAATACAAAATACAGAGCAGATAAAAGATGATATACAAGAAAATGCTCCAAAATCTTCCAAAGGAAATGGAAACTCTCCACAAACCCATGAAGAATTTGAATCAGAAATGATCAAAAAGATGGAAGCCTTCTGGGAGGAAAAGTGGGAAATAATGCAAAAGAAATTCACAAATCTACAAAACCAGTTTGACCAAACTGTAAAAGAAAACCAGGCTTTAAAGCAAGAACTAATAAAGCAAAGCCAAAAGACCAAGAAATTAGACGAGAACATAAAATATCTCACTGACAAGGTGATAGATCTGGAAAATAGAGGGAGAAGAGATAATTTAAGAATAATTGGACTCCCAGAAAAGCCAGAAATAAACACCAAACTCAGTATGGTGATACAAGATATAATCAAAGAAAATTGCCCAGAGATTCTAGAACACGGGGGCAATACAGCCACTGACAGAGCTCACAGAACACCTTCTACACTAAACCCCCAAAAGACAACTCCCAGGAATGTAATTGCCAAATTCCAAAGCTATCAAACAAAAGAAAAAATCCTACAGGAAGCCAGAAAAAGACAATTTAGATATAAAGGAATGCCAATCAGGGTCACACAAGACCTTGCAAGTTCTACTCTGAATGATCGTAAGGCATGGAACATGATCTTCAGAAAGGCAAGAGAGCTGGGTCTCCAACCAAGAATCAGCTACCCAGCAAAACTGACTATATACTTCCAAGGGAAAGTATGGGCATTCAACAAAATAGAAGACTTCCAACTTTTTGCAAAGAAAAGACCAGAGCTCTGTGGAAAGTTTGATACCGAAAATCAAAGAGCAAGGAATACCTGTAAAGGTAAATATTAAGGAAAGGGGAAAAATGTTATCTTCTTCTTTTACTCAAACTCTCTTCTATAAGGACTACATTTATATCAATCTATGTATACTAATATGTGGGGAAAATGTAATGTATAAATAGGGGGTAAAGAAAGACCAAATAGAATAATCGTTCTCATACAAAGATTCACATGGGAAGGGGAGGGGAAGAAAACTCCTATAAGAAGGAGAGGAAGAGAGGGTTTTGTTTTTTTTATTTAAACCTCAATCTCAGGGAAATCAACTCTGAGAGGGAAAAACATCCAGATCCATTGGGATCTTGAATTCTATCTTACCCAACAAGGGTAAGGAGAAGGGAAAACCAAGGGGGGGAGGGGGAGAGGGAGAACAAAAAGGAAGGGAAAGAGAGGGGGGAGGAGGAGGGAACAAAAAGGGAGGGACTAAAAAGGGAAACATCAAGGGAGGGGACAAGGGGGACTAATTCAAAGTAAATCACTGGACTAAAAGGTAGAGCCGAAGAAGAAAAAGTTAGAATTAGGGAAGGCAATCAAAATGTCAGGGAGTCCACAAATGACAATCATAACTTTGAATGTGAATGGGATGAACTCACCCATAAAACGTAGACAAATAGCAGAATGGATTAGAATCCAAAACCCTACCATATGTTGTCTTCAAGAAACACACATGAGGCGGGTTGACACCCACAAGGTCAGAATTAAAGGATGGAGTAAGACCTTCTGGGCCTCAACTGACAAAAAGAAGGCAGGAGTTGCAATCATGATATCTGATAAAGCCAAAGCAAAAATAGACCTGATCAAAAGGGATAGGGAAGGTAATTATATTTTGTTAAAAGGGACTCTAGACAATGAGGAAATATCATTAATCAACATGTATGCACCAAATAATATAGCACCCAAATTTCTAATGGAGAAACTAGGAGAATTGAAGGAAGAAATAGACAATAAAACCATACTAGTGGGAGACTTAAACCAACCATTATCAAATTTAGATAAATCAAATAAAAAAATAAATAAGAAAGAGGTAAAAGAAGTGAATGAAATCTTAGAAAAATTAGAATTAATAGACATATGGAGAAAAATAAATATGGATAAAAAGGAATACACCTTCTTCTCAGCACCACATGGCACATTCACAAAAATTGACCATACATTAGGTCACAGAAACATAGCACACAAATGCAAAAAAGCAGAAATAATGAATGCAGCCTTCTCAGATCACAAGGCAATAAAAATAATGATTAGTAATGGTACATGGAAAACCAAATCTAAAACCAATTGGAAATTAAACAATATGATACTCCAAAACCGTTCAGTTAAAGAAGAAATCATAGAAAAAATTAATAATTTCATCGAGGAAAATGACAATGGCGAAACATCCTTTCAAACCTTTTGGGATGTAGCCAAAGCTGTAATCAGAGGTAAATTCATATCCCTGAATGCTTATATTAACAAACAAGGGAGAGCAGAGATCAATCCATTGGAAATGCAAATGAAAAAAACTCGAAAGCGATCAAATTAAAACCCCCCAGCAGAAAACCAAATTAGAAATCCTAAAAATTAAGGGAGAAATTAATAAAATCGAAAGTGATAGAACTATTGATTTAATAAATAAGACAAGAAGCTGGTACTTTGAAAAAACAAACAAAATAGGCAAAGTACTGGTCAATCTAAATAAAAAAAGGAAGGAAGAAAAGCAAATTCACAGCATTAAAGATGAAAGGGGGGACAGCACCTCCGATGAAGATGAAATTAAGGCAATCATTAGAAATTACTTTGCCCAATTATATGGCAATAAATACACCAATTTAGGAGAAATGGATGAATATATACAAAAATACAAGCTGCCTAGACTAACAGAAGAGGAAATAGAATTCTTAAATAATCCCATATCAGAAATTGAAATCCAACAAGCCATCAAAGAACTTCCTAAGAAAAAATCCCCGGGGCCTGATGGATTCACCTGTGAATTCTATCAAACATTCAGAGAACAGTTAATCCCAATACTATACAAACTATTTGACATAATAAGCAAAGAGGGAGTTCTACCAAACTCCTTTTACGACACAAACATGGTACTGATTCCAAAACCAGGCAGGTCAAAAACAGAGAAAGAAAACTATAGGCCAATCTCCCTAATGAATATAGATGCAAAAATCTTAAATAGGATACTAGCAAAAAGACTCCAGCAAGTGATCAGAAGAGTCATTCACCTTGATCAAATAGGATTTATACCAGGGATGCAGGGCTGGTTCAATATTAGGAAAACCATCCACATAATTGACCACATCAACAAGCAAACCAACAAAAATCACATGACTATTTCAATAGACACAGAAAAAGGCTTTGATGAAATACAACACCCATTCCTTTTAAAAACACTAGAAAGCATAGGAATAGAAGGGTCGTTCCTAAAATTAATAAACAGTATATATCTAAAACCATTAACTAATATCATCTGCATTGGGGATAAACTAGATGCATTCCCATTAAGATCAGGAGTGAAACAAGGATGCCCATTATTACCTCTATTATTTAACATTGTACTAAAAACACTAGCAGTAGCAATTAGAGAAGAAAAAGAAATTGAAGGCATTAAAATCAGCAATGAGGAGACCAAGTTATCACTCTTTGTGGATGACATGATGGTCTACTTAAAGAATCCTAGAGATTCAACCAAAAAACTAATTGAAATAATCAACAACTTTAGCAAAGTTGCAGGATACAAAATAAACCCACATAAGTCATCAGCATTTTTATATAATTCCAACACAGCTCAGCAGCAAGAACTAGAAAGAGAAATCCCATTCAAAATCACCTTAGACAAAATAAAATACCTAGGAATCTATCTCCCTAGACAAACACAGGAACTTTATGAACACAACTACAAAACACTCTCCACACAACTAAAACTAGATTTGAACAATTGGAAAAACATTAACTGCTAATGGGTAGAATGAGCCAATATAATAAAAATGACCATCCTACCCAAACTCATCTATCTATTTAGTGCCATACCCATGGAACTTCCAAAAATTTTTTTTACAGATCTAGAAAAAACCATAACAAAGTTCATTTGGAAAAACAAAGGATCAAGGATATCCAGGGAAATAATGAAAAAAAATACATAGGAAGGGGGCCTTGCAGTCCCAGATCTCAGATTATATTATAAAGCAGCGGTCATCAAAACAATTTGGTACTGGCTAAGAGACAGAAAGGAGGATCAGTGGAATAGACTCAGGGTAAGTGACCTCAGCAAGACAGTGTATGACAAACCCAAAGATCCCAGCTTTTGGGACAAAAACCCACTATTTCATAAAAAAACTGCTGGGAAAATTGGAGGACAGTGTGGGAAAGATTAGGTTTAGATCAACACCTCACACCCAACACCAAGATAAATTCAAAATGGGTGAATGACTTGAACACAAAGAAGGAAACTATAAGAAAATGAGGCAAACACAGAATAGTATACATGTCATAACTTTGGGAAGGGAGAGGCTTTAAAACCAAGCAAGACTTAGAAAGAGTCACAACATGCAAAATAAATAATCTGGAATACATCAAATTAAAAAGTTTTTGTATAAACAAAACCAATGTAACTAAAATCAGAAGGGAAGCAACAAATTGGGAAAAAATCTTCACAAAACCCTCTGACAAAGGTTTAATTACTCAAATTTACACAGAGCTACATCAATTGTACAAAAAATCAAGCCATTCTCTAATTGATAAATGGGCAAGGGACATGAACAGGCAGTTCTCAGCCAAAGAAATCAAAACTATTAATAAGCACATGAAAAAGTGTTGTAGATCTCTTATAATCAAAGAGATGCAAATCAAAACAACCCTGAGGTCTCACCTCACACCTAGCAGAATGGCTAACATGACAGCAAAGGAAAGTAATGAATGCTGGAGGGGATGTGGCAAAGTAGGGACATTAATTCATTGCTGGTGGAGCTGTGAACTGATCCAACCATTCTGGAGGGCAATTTGGAACTATGCCCAAAGGGCGATAAAAGACTGTCTGCCCTTTGATCCAGCTATAGCACTGCTGGGTTTGTACCCCAAAGAGACAATAAGTAAAAAGACTTGTATAAGAATATTCATAGCTGCACTCTTTGTGGTGGCCAAAAATTGGAAAATGAGGGGATGCCCTTCAATTGGGGAATGGCTGAACAAATTGTGGTATATGTTGTTGATGGAATACTATTGTGCTAAAAGGAATATTAAAGTAGAGGAATTCCATGGAGACTGGAAAGACCTCCAAGAAGTGATGCAGAGTGAAAGGAGCAGAACCAGGAGAACAATCTATATAGAGACTGATACACTGTGGTACAACTGAAGGTAATGGACTTCTCCATTAGTGTCAATGCAATGTCCCTGAACAATCTGCAGGGACCTAAAAAACACTATCCACAAGCAGAAGATAAACTATGGGAGTAAAAACACCGAGGAAAAGCAACTGCTTGACTAAAGGGGGAAAGGGGATATGACTAAGGAGAGACTCTAAATGAACACTCTAATGCAAATACCAACAACATGGAAATGGGTTCAAACCAAGAACACATGTGATACCCAGTGGAATCTTGTGTCGGCTATGGAAGAGGTCGTGGGAAGGGGTCGGGGGAGGAAAAGAAAATGATCTTTGTTTCCAAGGAATAATGTTTGGAAATGACTAAATAAAATAATGTTTAAAGTGAAAAAAAATGGGAAAGGACCTACTTGTACAAAGATATTTTTAGGTTCCCTTTTTGTGGTGGCAAGAATTGGAAACTAAAGGAATGCCCCTCATTTGGGTCATGGCTTAACAAATGTGGTATATGACTGTGAAAGAACACTATTTTATTATAATGAATGATCTACAGGATGATTTCATAAAAAGCTGGAAAGACTTACATGAACTAATGTAGAGTAAAGCAGAACCAGGAAAACATTGTACACAGTAACAGCAATATTGTGGAACAATCAAATGTGATAGACTTTGCTACCAACAGCAATACAATGATCCACAACAATTCTGAAGGATTTATGCAAAAAATGCTCTCTTCTCCCAGAGAAAGTACTGTTGGAGTAAGAATGCCGATGGAAGCATATTATTTATTTATTTATTTGGGTATATATTTTAGGGTCTTGGTTTTATAAGATTATTCACTTACAAAAATGAATAATGTGGAAATATGCTTTAATTATAATTCATGTATAACCCTGATTGACATGTTTGCCAGTCCAGGAGTGGGGAGGGAAGTGGAAGAAAGCAAATTTATATTATATAACTTCAGAAAACTGATGTGGAAATATGTTATTAAAATAAAAATGTAATGATTTTATTAAGATTCTTTAAAATCATCATATACTTCATGCTCTGTGATTGTAGCGTAAAGATTGACACAGTGGATGGTAATAAAATCTATGTGTGTGTGAAAATACATATATACATATATATAAAATTTTGAATTATTAGAAAAATAGGGGTGAATTGGAGCCAATGTGGCTAGAATAGAGAAGCATTCATCCAAACTCTCCTAAATTCCCCTGCAAACCACTATAAAAAAAATAGCTCATCTAATTCTGGACTATCATAAGCAACTAATGGTCATGTAAAACAATTTTCTTGCCAAAAACAACTTAGGTGGTTAGCAGGAAGGTTTTATCTCCCTGGAGCAGTGGTCCAGCCTAGAGGTTAGCACAGACATGCAGCACAGAGCTTATGATTATGCATGCAGTAGACCTTAGAAGTGGCTGCATTATCTGGAGCAGCAACTTCAGGAGCTCTTAGTCCATGGATAGTTGGAGGAGGGAAGGGGATATCAAATAACTGCCAGAAAGAGATTGTTGTGGACCTTTGGCCAGTATTGAATTGTCCATAGGGAGTTCCAGGTGTTGGTCCCAGGGCCACAAGGAGCCATACCACTTATGGTCATAGGGATGCTGGTCACAATTTCAGGGCAGAGGTGAATGCTTGTGATTATTCATGGGAGAATAGGTACCCTGGTCTCAATTCCAAGGTAGAGGGAAGCACTAGTGATTGCAAATGCTGGGGAACATGAGATCTTGTCATTTTCAAAGCCAGGAGAAGTACTAATGTTGGTGACCATAGGGGAACAAGGTCCTGTAAAAGCAGAGCACAGGCCAGGAGAGAAGTGATTACACCTCTCCCTAGATCATACTGCTTTGGAAGCACCAAAAACTTACATTTTTTCCCAGTTTGCTGCTTCCCTTCTAATTTTGATTGCATTGGTTTTGTTGTACAAAATCTTTTTTAATTAAATATAATCAAAATTACTCATTTTATATCTTGTAATGTCCTTTGTCTCTTGCTTGGTCTTAAATTCTTCCCTTCACTATAAATATGACAGGTATACTATTCCACATTCACCAAATTTACTTATAATATCACTCTTTATGTTTAAATTATATACCCATTTTGAACTTATCTTGGTTTAGGGTGGGAGATCGAAACCTAATTTTTGCAATACCTTTTTCCAGTTTTCCAAACAGTTTTTGTCAAACAGTTTTGGGTTCTTATCACAAAAGCTGAGAATGGTTAGGTGTTTTTTAAAAAATATTTATTGCCCCAATTTTTTTCTTGCCTCTTAATTTTATCTTAATGATGGGCTCTGTTTTTAGATTAGAGAGGCACCCTCTTGAACTTCAGTATTTTCTTGTTGTTTCCCTCAGATCTAGTTCTGAGTGTCAGCCAGTACTTACAAGATGGCCTTACAGGATGACCTTTGAACTGAGAACTATGGAAGTTGCCCTCCTACAGTTTATTCAGTCTCTCTCAGGACCTGCTGTTAGCTTTCATGGCCAGGCACTCTGTCTGGGATCAGGAATTTGCAATGGCACTCAAAGCTTTACCAAAGACCTCCTTGCATCTTGGAACTTGTGGATGTGGGGTGTTTGCTGTTGAATTAGACAGGATCTTGGGATTTTGCTTCTGGTTGAGGCCTGGGAGCAGAACCTCAAATAGTGAGGGACAGGGGAGGGAGCCTCAGTGTTGGCCTGTGCTGTTGGTACAATCTTGTTGAAGATTGTACTCCCTTCTCATCCCAGTAAAAATGGTCTTTTCTTACCTCCTAAGTTGTCTTTTATAGACTCACTCTGTCTCTTTGTTGGTTCTGCCACACTAGTATTCTTTTTAAAGCTTTACTTTAAGGTTGGTGGGAGGTTTTCAGAGGGAATCAAGACTTCTTGCATCTACTCTGCCATCTTGGCTCCACCCCTCCTAAATATTTTATTTACTTTTTATATGAAATTTCTATTTTTGATTCTTCCTGCTAGATTTATTAATATCATATAGATATGCTAATGATTTCTGAGGATTTATTTTCTATCTAGTAACTTCAAAGTTTTGATTTTTTGTTGATAGTATTCTTTATATATACCATCATTTCATCTACAAAAGTGATAAATTTTATCTTTGTCTATGCTTATTCTTTCAAATTTATTTTTTGTCTTATTGCTATTACCAGCATTTCTATAATGTCAGATAGAAGTACCCACAATGCAAATCTTTCTTCCACCATCATTCTTATTAGAAATGATTTTAATTTTTCCCAATTACAAATAATTTTCACTTTTTCGTTTCAGATACGTATACTATTTAGCATGTTAAGGAAAAAGACTCATTTATTCCTATGTTATTTAGTGTTTAGAACAGAAATGAGTGTTATATGTTACCTAAGCCTTTTTTTAACATCTAGTTATATATTATGTTTTTCTTGTTATTAATAAGTATTCTAATATTAAACTAATACTCCACTTTAAGAATAAGTGCAACCTAATCATAGTATAGATACATGTATGTGTGTATATATACATGCATATGAATATATACATATGTGTGACTTCTTTACTAATATTTTGACATTTTTGATGAAGTTTGACTCTCCCTGGTTTAGGCATCAAAACTATATTTGTGTCATAGAAGGTCTTTAATAGAATTCTTTCTTTTACTTCTTTTCTGCAAACAATTTAAATAATATTATAATTATTTGTTTTTTCAAAGAATTTATTTATAAATTCAATTAGTCCTTTCCCCTTCTTACTTGGGAATTCATTTATGGCTTACTAAATTTTTTTTCTCGGATTGAGTTATTTAAATTCTCTATTGTTCTGCTTATCTAGGTGTTTATATTTTTATGCATTTATAAATATGTATTTATTTTACCTAAGTTTGAGTCAGTCTTATTAGAAGATAGCTGGACAGAATAGCTTAAAATAATATTCTTTATTTCGTTTTTAATTTTATGAATGTTCTTTTCATCGATTCTTAAAATTTCCATATTTTTCATTTTTGTAAGTGAATAATCTTATAAAAACAAATCTCCAAATCATATACTCAAATAAACAAGTGATAAATCACATGCTTCTGTTTGCATTCTTACTCTAGTAAATCTTTTTCTGGAGACAGATAACATTATTTTTTACAAATCCATCAGAATTGTTGTGGATCATTGCATTGCTGTTAGTAGCAAAGTCTATCATAATTGATCATTCCACAATATTACTGGTACTATGTACAATGCTTTCCTGGTTCTGCTTATTTCGCTCTACATCAATTCCTATACATCCCTTTCTGAAATTATCCTGTTTATCATTCACTATATTCATTATAACATAATAGTATTCCATCACCATCATATATAATTTGTTAAGCCATGACCTAATTGAGAGATAATTCTTAGCCAATACAAAAAAAACCTAACTATAAATATTTTTGTACAAATAGGTCCTTTCCTATTTTTAAAAATCTCTTTGGGATACAAACCCAGTAGTGGTATTACTGGATCAAAGTGCATGAATTCTATTATAGCCCTTTGGGCATAATTCCAAATCACCCTCCGGAATAGTTTGAACAGTTCACAACTCCACCAGCAATGAATTAGTGTCTCATTTTTGGATATCCCCTTCAAAATTTATTATTTTCCTTTACTGTCATATTAGTCACTCTGCTATGTGTGAGGTGATACCTCGGAACTCTTTTAATTTGCATTTCTCTAATCAAGAGGGATTTAGAACATTTTTTTTCATATTATTATTATGGATAGTTTTGATTTCTTCTTCTGAAAATGTCTATTAATATCATTTGACTATTTATCATTTGGGGAATGACTTGGATTTCTATGAATTTGACTTATTCTTTACATATTTATAAAATTAGACCTTAATCAGGGAAATTAGTAGTAAAAATTTTTCCCAGTTTGTTGCTTCCTTTCTAATCTTGGTTGCTTTGGTTTTGTTTGTACAAACACTTTTTAATTTAATGTAATAAAAAGTATTTGTTTTATATCTTGTAATGTTCTCTATAGCCTGTTTGATTATAAATTTTTCCCTTCTCCACAAATCTGACAGGTAAACTATTCTAAATTCCACTAATTTACTTATAATATCACTCTTTAAGTTTATATCATATATACTTAATATCTTGACCTTATTGGGCATGGGGTGTGAGATATTGATCTAAACGTAATTTTTGCCATACTATTTTCCAATTTTCCCATCAGTTTTTGTCAAATAGAAAGTTCTTATCCCAAACCTCAGATCTTTGGGTTTATCAAACACTAGATTGTTGAGGTAATTTACCCCAGGCTCTTCCATTGTTCTGCCTTTCTATTTCTTAGCTGCTACTAGATTGTTTAGATGATGACTGCATTATAGTACAGTTTAAGATATGGTACTACTAGACCAACATCCTTCACATTCTTTTTCATTAGTTCCCTTGATATTCTTGATCTTTTTTTTTCTTCCAGTTAAATTTTTTTTCTAGTACTATAAAATAGTTTTCTAGTAGTTTGATAAGTAGGGCACTAAAGAAGCTAATTAATTTAGGTAGCATTGCCATTTTTATTATGTTACCTCATCCTACCCATGAGCAATTAATGTTTTTCCAGTTGTTTGGATCTAACTGCATTTGTGTGAAAAGTGTTTTGTAATTGTGTTCATAGAATTCCTGTGTTTCTCTTGGCAAATAGAGTATTTTATACTGTCTTTAGTGATTTTAAATGGAGTTTTTCCTTCTAATTCTTGTTGCTCAGCTATGTTGGAAATGATGGTGATTTATGTGGGTTTATATTGTATCCTGAAACTTTGCTAAAGTGATTAATTATTTCCACTAACTTCTTAGTTGATTTTCTAGGATTCTCTAAGGATTCCATCATATTCTCATAAGAAGTAATGGTCTAGTTTCCTCACAGTCTATTTTAATTCTCTCAATTTCTTTTTTCTTCTCTAATTGTTAAAACTAGCATTTCTAGTAAAATATAAAGTAATAGTGGTGATAATGGGCTTCCTTGCTTCACTCCTTCTCTTCTTGGGAAGACTTCTTATTTATCCCCATTGCAGATGATAATTTCTGATGATTTTAAATAGATACTACTTAATATTTTAAAAAAAGATGCTTTTGTTTATAGTAATAGATATTGTATTTTATCAAAGGCTTTTTCTGCATCTATTGAGATGATCATGTGATTTCTCTTAGTTTGATTATTGATATGATCAGTTATGTTGATGGTTTCCCTAATATTAAACTAGCCTTATATTCCTGGTATAAATCCCTCATTGGTCATAGTAAACCATCCTTGTGATATATTGCTATAGTTTCTTTGCTAGTGTTTTATTTAAGATTTTTGCATTAATGTTCATTAAGGAAATTGGGTAATTTTCTTTCTCTGTTTTTGATCTTCCTGGCTTAGGTATCAGCACCATATTTGTATCACAAAGAGAATTTGGTAGGATTCCTTCTTTGCTTATTTTGCTATATAGTTTATATAGTATTGGCATTAATAGTTCTTTAAAAGTTTGATAGAATTCATTTGTGAAGTCATCCAGCCCTGGGGATTTTTTCTTGGAGAGTTCATTATTTGCTTGTTCAATTTATTTTTCTGAGATGGTATTATTTAGATATTCTATTTCCTCTTTTGTTAATCTAGGCAATTTATATTTTGGTTAATATTCATTCATTTCAGGTTATCAGATTATCATATTTTTTGTCAGATAATTGGGGGAAATAGCTCCTAATGAAGTTTCTTCATTAGAAGTGAAAAATCACCCTTTTCATTTTTGATAGTGGTAATTTGATTCTTTTCTTTCTTTTTTTAAAATTGAAACTGACACTATTCTATATTATTTGTTTTTACATAGAACAAGCAGCTCGTAGTCTTATTTATTAGCTTAATAGTTCCTTTATTTTTAGTTTTTATCAATTTCTCCTTTGATTTTTAGGATTTCTAATTAAGTCTTTCATTGGGGATTTTTATTTTTTTAATTCATTTTTAGTTGCATGACCAAATCATTGATCTACTTTTTCATTATTTTATTCATTTAAGCATTGAGGGATATACATTTTCTCCTGAGTGCTGCTTTGGTTGAATCCCATAAATTTGATATAATGTCTCCTAATTGTTATTCTCTTCAATGAAATTGGTTATTGTTTCAATGATTTGTTCTTTCACATACCAGTTTTGAAGAATTAGATTATTTAGTTCCTGATTAACTTTAATTTGCCTCTACATGAACCCTTGTTGATTATAATTTTTATTGCATTATGATCTGGAAAAGTTGCATTCATTATTTCTGCTTCTCTGCATTTGGTTGTAAAAATTTTATGCCGTTGTACATTATCAATCTTTGTATATGTAGTATATGCTACTGAAAAGAAGGTATATTCCTTTTTATTCCTATTCCATTTTCTTCAGATATATATTAAATCTAACTTTTCTAAAATTCAATTCACTTCCCTTACTTCTTTCTTATTTATTTTTAGTAGATTTATCTATTTCTGATAGGGGAAGGTTGAGGTCCCCCACTAGTGTAGTTTTACTATCAATTTCCTCCTTCAAATACTTCAGTTCCTCCTTTAAAAATCTGGATACTTTACCATTTGGTGCATATATATTAAGTACTGATATTTTTTCATTATTTATATTACCTTTTATCAGAATTAATTACCTTCCCTATGTCTTTTAATCAGATATATTTTTGTTTTACCTTTGTTGGAGATCATGATTGTATTCCTGCTTTTTTTTTCTCTCAGTTGAAGTCCCATGGATTCTGCTCCAGTCTCTTACCTTTACACTGTGTGTGTCTACCTGACTCAAATGTGTTTCTTGTAAACAACATAGAGTAGGATTATGGTTTTTCATCCACTCTGCTTCTCTTTTATGGGTGAGTTCATCTCATTTAAATTCACAGTTATGATTACCATCTGTGTATTGCCCTCCATGTTTATTTCCTCTTTTAATCCTGCCCTTTTTCCTTTTACTCTTTCCCTCCATCCCAGTGTTTTGCTTTTAGTCACTCCCTTCCTTCCCCCTCTCTTATATTACTCCATTTCCTTCCACCACCCTTCTTATTCCCCTTCTACTTCTCTATAGGTTCTTTTAAAAACCCATTCCAACTTTTACCTGCCTTATATGATTCCCCTCCCCAGTACATCATTTCTTTGTCCTGTTGAACTTCTCAATAGCATAAGATAGGATTCTATATCCCAATGAATCTGACTATCCTTCCTTCTCTGAGCCCATTTCAATGAGAGTAAGGTTTGCATATTACCCATCACCACCCTCATTCTTCCCTCCACTATTATAGTATTTTGGCCCCCCTATGCTTCATTCTATTATATAATTTACCCCATTTTACTTCTCTCTTCCCATTTCTCCTAGTACAATCCTCTTTTAGGCCCTATTTTTCTGACAAATATCTTAAACAGCTTACTCCCATTCCCTCTGTCTATGTTTACTTCTTCTAACTACAACAAGAATGATAACAATTTTTAAGAGTTGCAGATATCATCTTTCCATATAGGAATATTAAAAAAATGACCTTATTGAATCCCTAATTTTTTTTAACTTTGTTATTTACCTTTTTATGCTTCTCTTGAATTTTGTATTTGGACATCAAATTTTCTGTTTTAGTCTGGTCTTTTTTTTCAGAAATGTTTGGAAACTGAAAACTGGAAAAACTTCCAGGAATTGATTCACAGTGAAAGGAGCAGAACCAGGAGAATGTTGTACAAAGAGACTGACATATTGTGGCAAGGATGATTCTGAGGGATTTATGAGAAAGAATGTTATTCACATCCAGAGAAAGAACTGTGGGAGTAGAAATGCAGAAGAAAAATGTATGATTGATCACATGGTTCAATGGGGATATAATTGGGGATGTTGAATTTAAATGATCACTCTATTGCAAGTAATAATAATAATATGTAAATAGGTTTTGAACAATGATACTTGTATAATCCAATGGAATTGCTCATTGGCTCTGGGAGGGGCAAAAGGTAGGTAAAGAACATGAATCATGTAACCATGGGAAAATGTTCTAAATTAATTAATTAAATAAATACATTTTAAAAAATGTTTGGAAATTTTCTATTTTATTAAATGACTATACTTTCCCCTGAAAGAATATAGTCAGTTTTGATGGGTAGATTTGATAGTTAGTTGGTTGTAAGCCCAGTTTCCTTGCTTTCTGGAATATCATATTCCAAGCCTTCCAGTCTTTCAATGTGGAAGCTGCCAGATCCTGTGTAATCCTGATTGGGGCTCCATGATATCTGAATTGTTTCTTTCTGTCTGTTTGCAGTATTTTTTCCTTGGCTTGGGAACTCTTGAACTTGACTTTAACATTCCTGGCAATTGTCATTTGGAGATTTATTGGAGGAGGTGATGTGTGGATACTTTCAATTTCTATTTTTCCTTCTTGTTTAAGAATATCAGGCCAATTTTCTTTGATAATTTATTATAATATCTAGCCTTTTTTTTGGATCATGACTTTTAGATAGTTTGATAATTCTTAAATTGTTTCTCTTGGATCTATTTTCCAGGCCAGTTATTTTTATAAGTGAGATATTTTATATTTTCTCCTACTTTTTCAATCTTTTGACTTTGTTTTACTGTTTTTTGATGTCTAATGAGGTCTTTAGCTTCTATTTGCCCATTCAAAATTTTTAATGACTAAATTTCTTCCATGATCTTTTGATCCTCCTTTTTCATTTGATCCATTCTACTTTTCATGCTACTTTTGTCTTCATCAAATTTTTGTCTCTTTTCCCAGTTGACCAATTTTGCTTTTTAGTATGTAATTTTCTTTTTTAATTACTTTAATTTGTTTTTCCCATTTTCTTCCCATTTTTCTTTGATCTGTCATTCGATTTTTTCATTTCCTTTTTTGATTTCTCTCAGAACTTGACACCAATTCCCATTTTTCTTTAAAATCTTATATATGGTCATTTGGATCTCGCCATTCCTTGTTGGTTCTATGCCTTGCTCTTTGTCCCTATAAAAATTTTCAAGTGTTAAATGTTTCCTTTGCTGTTTGCTTATTTTCTCATCTTTTTTATTTGCCTGTAGACTTGGAATTCTGAAATCTGCTTGATGATTCTGTCTCCTCTGTTGCTAGCTTTCAGGACTCAGTACTGTGAGATATTTTGCCCTGTGACTAGGTCTTTACTGTAGCAGTGCAAGCTTGAAAGAGTCCAACACTATGGACTGGCTTCTGGGCCTCATTGACAGCTGGTGCTAGGGTATGGGACTTCAAGAAGTGTGTCTTTTATTGGTGTAGCCTGAATCCCAGGATCCAAATAGTGGCCTATGCCCAGACTTGGAACCTGGTGCAGTAGGTGAGGGGTGGTTAGCCAGCGCTCGTCTATATTCCATTTTGCTTCTATTTCCCCCTTTCCAATGAAAATCAACTCTCTCTGCCTACTTTAGAAGTTATGTTCAGTGGGAGAGTCCCCTAATTCCATCTTGCTATTGGTTTTTGACTCCTCTTTTCAAAGCACTTTTTAATGATTGGTTTGGAAAGATTGCCAAAGTAGTTTCAGCTTTTACTGCTAATAAGCTGCCATCTTGGTTCTGCTCTTTTCTTCATATTTGACACTGGTAATTTGGTTTTCTTCTTTTGAATAAAAAAAAACCTAATGTTTTATCTATTTTTTTAAACAAAACAATATGTTGTTTACAAAAAAAAACTTGAAATGTCAAATCGTACAGAGTTAAACTAAGGGTTGGGAGAAAAATCTAATACACCTTAGCTGAAGTAAAAAAAAAAAAACAAACCAGAGTAGCAATTTTTATTTCACAAAATAATAGCAAAACCAGACTTAATTAAAAGAGTTTTTAAAGGGAAACTACATTGTTGAAAGGTACAATAGAAAATGAATTAATTCCAATATTCAGAATATATGTATTGAATGGTATAGCATCTAAAACATAAATAAAAATGAAATGGAGTAGAAGGGGAAAAAAACCAGTAAAACAGTAATATTAGGGGACCTTGGTGTACCCCCCTCTCAGTCTTTGATAAATATAATAACAAAATAAACAAGAAAGAGGTCAAGGGCCTAACCTAAATTTTATAAAATTTAGCTATACTAGATCCTAGATGATTATTGAATAGGGATAGAAAATAATATACATATTTCTCAACTCTACATTGTGCATTTACAAAATTTTAATATGTTATCAGGACATAAAATCCTAAAAATCAAATGTATAAAAGCAAAAATATTAATCATATTCTTTATGGATCATAATTCATTAAAATGATATTACCGAAAAAGCATTAAAAATGAATTGTAGAATACATAACTTGATTGTAACCAATTAGTAGGTCAAAGAACAAATGATAGAAATGAAATTTCATTCAAGATAATAACAACGAATGTATTAAAAAAAATTTGGGGGGGATTTAGTCAAAGCAGTTCATAAGGAAAAAAAAATTCTCTTGCTAAACACTTCCATTAAGGAAAAAAGAGAACAAATCAACAAATTGGCATGACACAATACCAACAAAAACTAGAACAAAAAAAAAAAAGAAAATTTCTTACACATAAAAAAAAATCTTTCAAATTAATTCTTTCATGGTAATAAATTGTAAACTATAAAGGGGTGGCTATCAAGTGAGGAATGAGTGAACAAAATGAAGTGCATGAATACTTTGGAATACTATTATGATATAAGAAATAAGAAAAAAAGATTATTTCAAAATGACATGGAAAGACTTGTAGGAATTGATGCAAAGTGAAGTGAGTAGAGCCGAAACAACAGTTATATTGTAATATCAATATTATTTTAAAATATTTTGAACACTGTGAAACAAAATTCTAGTTGTGACTGTGAAAATATGGGTTTCAAGACTGTGAATTGCCCAAACTGTAAAGATAATTTTTAGCATCTTGATTTTATATAAAAAATAAGTGGTCGCCAGGGGAAAAATTCCCAAATATGAAATACCCAAGTCAGCTGGGTTTTATGGAGATTTTAATTAATATAAATGAAGGAATTAAGAAAAGGGAAAGAGACAGAGTAAGAGAAAATAGTAGGAAAGGGCTAGGGCCTAGACCAATGGCATAGGCCTTTCTATTTAAGAGAGAAACTAAGTCAGTCTTTAATCACTCATCACAAGATCTTTCCAAGCAAAACTCTAGTATTCAGAGACCCAGCAGCCTCCTCTGACTCCTGACCTCCAATTCAGCTACCTTGAACTGGTTCAGACAGCTCCTTTTAAAGAGAAATTTCTCTTGTGTCACTTCCCCTAAATTTTCATGTCTACCAATCACAGTAGATGCTTTTCCTAGGACAGCATATTCGTAGTTTTTAGTTCTCACCTTCTCTGGGTAGATTATGTCTTCTGAGTACTTCTCACCTCTTTACTAAGCTTGCCCCTTGTAAGTTGCTTCACCTTTTAGTGATTAATTTGACCTTCATAGTTACTTAGCACCCCTTTGTATTAGATCTAAAAATAGACCTAGCTTAAGGGCTTTTGCCTCACTATAAGTATGGGTTGGGGACTTTTTCTCATTGTTCCATCAGGAGTTTACAACTTTATCTTCCCCTAAAGTATGCCTAAGTATGGGTGGAGTAATGTAAAGTTCTCACATACATTCCTGACTAAGTACCTCCATTGTTTAAAATGGGGAATAGTCTTAATCAAATGTTCCAAGGTAGAGTCTGAGAAATTTTAAGATTCACATAGTCAACTAAATGATTAACCAGGTTCTAAAGACCATATAAAGAATTTACCACATGATAGAGAAATAATAAACTAAAATGTAGGATAACAAATGTATTTTTAAATGAGATCAATATAAGAATTTTTTCCTTTACTGTACTTAAGTGATACAAGGGTTCTATTTATTCTTCCACCTTTCTTTATTTCCTTCTTTCCTTTCAGTCTTTCTGCTTTTCTTTGGTTATCTGTCTTTAATCTTCCTATCTTAAATGTTTTCTTAATGCCTTTTCTCTTATATGAGTTGTATCTTAAGTGCAAGACTTTAGTTTACTTTGTTTTTAATACCATTGCCTTTTAGAGGGAATGAGAGAAGAAGAAACTGGGCAATACCATTTTTGTGGCAGATAGTATACTTCCAATTCTCATGAAACCTTCCTGAAGCCCAGAGATCTATTCTAAAACCTCCCATTAAACCTCAACCTCTCTCTTTATAGGATCATAGACTTAGAGCTGAAAGCCACCTTAGGAGTCCTCTAATCTATTCCTCTTCTCCTTCCCTCATTTTTCAGATGGGGAAGTGGAGGTCCAGAGATGTTTAATAAATTGACCACGGTCATTTTACAGGTGGGAACCTGCAGAACTGAGATTTGAACCCAATTTCCTCTGACTTCCCAAACCACCCTCTTTCTACTTCCTTATACTACAGTCCTGAAGCCCAGACCAGGACTGCCTTATGGAACATTGTGTGCTTCTTCTATCCTGGGAGCTAGCCCAGGCAGCCCAGAACTGATCGTTTTAAGAGGGAACTGGAGACCAACAACCTAACGGAAAAAATATATATATCCCATTTCTCTTCAATTCTTTCTCTCTTTCAAACACAGCTGGTGCCAAGGCAAACTGGCATAGAGTGAAGCCATCAGGGAAAGATTTTGTTGGTGCCTAATCCACTCCAACATTTATATCCACATGAATTCTCTACCAGTGTCTGTATCCAACACTCTGTCCAGCCTAGTTTCTTGTAAAAAGCCTTGTAAAAAGGAAAAGGGGGATCAAAGGAGCTTCCAGTGTGTTGTCATGTTACTTTTTCAAAGACCATGGGAAAGGAAAGGAAAGCTGCCAGCCATTCCTCTTTGCTGTCTCTGTGCATCTCTGTCCTTTCTCTGTCTCTTTCTCTGTTTGTTTCTGTGAGATGCTTCTCTCTGTCTCTCCGTCCCATTTCTCTTTTCTGCCTCTGTCTCTGTCTCACTCCCTTTTTATGTCTATCTGAATGATGCTCTTTCTCTCTTGCCTTCTCTGTCTCTGGGCCGTGACAGGGGTGCCCAAGGCCTCCCCTTACATACCACTGAACATGGTCTCATGTCAGTCTTACAGTCTCATCCCCTGAGCTGGGGTCTGTCTAAGCAGTCTGACAAGCAGGCCTTTTTTCTTGGCAGGGCTCTCTGTCAGCGATCTGTCTCTTGTAAGTATTTCCGTGGGAAGGTCTTCCATCTGGAGCTTGGCAGAGAGGGGAACTTTCCTTTGAGGCTTTTTTTTTTCATTCTCCCCCTTTCTCCCCCCTTCCCCCCTTTTCTGCTTCTTTCAGCTCTCTCTAAGGTGTGATGTGGAGAGGCCCTGAGCTCTCAGGATTGATTTTAGGAAAGGTCTTGGTGTGCTTTATTTGGTCAGAATTTCTTTATTTCTCAAAGTACTGGAGCCCCCCAGAGCAAGTGACAAAGACACAGGGAACTGGTGGTGGGACACGGGAAGGGGGGGGGGGAGCTGGCACCCCAGAGCGAGCTGGAGAGAAGCCCCAGAGAAAGAATTCTGTTTGTTTTGCTGTTACCTCCCGTCTCAGTGTGCAGGAGGTCACAAGATGTGACAAGACCACGTGCTAATTCCTTCCTTTTCAGTTAATAGAATAACACAGATGGGAAAGTTTACCCTGGGAGCTGACATTCACTTGGAGTGAGATGGAAGGAAGATATAGGCAGGATATACCTTTTCCCAGCATTCTCCTAAGCAGCCTTTCCAGTCACACAGTGACCCTTGGCTGGGTGGCCTTAGGCTTCTCCAGAGGCCTGAAAAACCCTTTGCTCAGAAATGGAAGCTGGGTCTTTGTGATGGAAGACTGTCTCTCCAACCTCTTCCCCACCCCAAACAGATAGACCAGACTGGGGACTGCTAAGAAACTAGCTAAGTGAGCAAACTCCTGAGCTGGCTGGTTTTCTGAGGTCCCATAAGAGGAATGCCCTGGCAACAGCTGTGAAAATCACCCACATGAGCTTCTGGGGGTGGGAGAAAGGATACTGAGGAGACTGGGGAGACAGGAGGGAGCAGAGATACAGAGAGAACACCACAAGAATTTCCTGCTCACCATACCACAACCCTCTCTTCCTTTAAATTATTCGGGCAGAGGCCCGCCTTCGGAGAAAGCCCTTTCTGCAATCTTTCTCCCCTCAACAGACATGGCACTCTTCAAGTCTCTATTTCTGTCTACTCCATGAGCTACACTGTCTTCTTTTAACCGGGTTAGACTATAAACTCCTTGAAGGCAGGGGCTAGCTACATCTAAGCTTACATACCTGTCCCCTTTCTTTATCTTAGGGGCTAAAGGTCCTGGGCTCCATAGTCATTTGGCTGCAGAACCAAGGCCCTGGGGAAGAGAGAGTAATCTCACCTGGCTTATTGTTTCCAGTAAGCTCCAGACATCTTTTTAACTATAGCCTCCTACCAACTAGAATTTGGAAAGATTCATCTCGATTTTAGAATATTGAATAAGACTAATGAGAGGTAGAAACTGAGAGACAGAGAAAGACAGAAAGGGAAAAAAGAGAGAAAAAGAGAGAGACAGAGACTGAGAGAACGAGATAGAGAGACAGACAGAGACAAAGAGACAGAGACAAAGAGACAGAGATGGAGAGAGAGACAAAGATAGAGACACAGACAGAGACAGAGAGACAAAGAAAAAACAGAGGTAGAGAGAGAGACAGAGATAGAAAGACATAGAGAGACAGAGAGAATGAGGGATACCTATATAACATTTATATAGTCTTCAATATTTCTAAATCATTTTACATATATTACCTCAATCTGAACCTCAAAATAATTGTGAGGTTGGTGCCATTACTATCCCTATTTTACAGATTGAAAAAAAAAATGTGACCAAGAGAGATTAAGTGACTTGCTAAGGTAAGATAGTTTGCTAGTAACTAAGGATTTGAACTCAAGTCTTTTGATCTTCAAGTCTAATGCTTTACCCACTTAGCTGCCTACAGATTTAAAAGCCAAAATGACCTGAAGGACTATCTCAATTTTCCTGCTTTTGTAGCTGAGAATCCTGAGGCCCAGGAAAAGAGAAGGGATTTTAGATGTAGAATATTAAGGATAAAAAGTACTTTACAGATCATGGATCTTTCACTTATTTTACAGAAGAGAATACTAAGATTCAGAGAAGATAAATAACCTGTACATGGTAAAAATGTCCAATTCAGGGATTTGTCTGCTACATGGCTCTATGTAACTACTTCAGTCTCTTCAAGGAATCCTAAAATCTTATCAGAAAGTACCTTAGAAAACATCTTGTCAAAAGAAAAAAAAGGAAAGAAAAGAAAAAGAAAACACCTAGTAAAACCCCCTCATTTTTCAGATGAAGAAACTAAGGCCTAGAAAAATTAGATGACTTGCCTAAGGTCATACAGCTGGTAAGAGCTGGGTTGTTAAAATTTTAGATTGTAAGCTTCTTGAGGGTAGATACTGTCTTTTTGCTTCTGTATCCTTAGTGCTAATTGCAGTGTGCAGTGCCTGCTATATAATAGGTACTTAATAAATACTCACTGATTGATTGTTTGAAAGCAATATGGCCAGTACACCAGTGTCCTGATATTTTGAATCCATGCTATAGTATCTAACATTTAGTCCCAGTGATATGGAATATGTGAAGACATTTTCTTCAGCTGGATCTCAACATGACTGAAAAGCCTACCCCCATTCTGTCAGTTGAAGAAGAAATGGACTCTGGCCTAAGCTAGCAGTTTCCCAGCTTTCCCCAGGCTTCAGGTTCAGGATGACCTTTATACAACACAGTGACCCAGGATTCTCTCTGGGTTCTCTCTCCATGACACTCTCGCATTGCTCATAGCAAAAAGTCCCAGCATTTCGTGAAACCTGTTGTGTGCCAGTCATTAAGTATTTCTAAGTGTTTTAATATGGTTTTCATATTTGAGAATATTAATGCAGAACAGAGCCTAGTATTTCTCCTGGAGCAGAGACCTTTATGGTTTTAAGACCTAAAATCACATCACTCTGTCTGTCTGCCCATGAAAACCAGGCTGGCATTACAGATAGTTTCAACAAGCCACCTCCAGTCTGAACTGCAGCAATGAATTACAAAACCTTAACATAAAATTTAAAGTGCCTAATTTGATCATTAAATGAGCAATTAAACTTCATACATCATTATCACTCCTTCCTGCTAACTTCTGCCTCCTAATGACAATCTCCCATGTACCCCTCACCCTGTTACAACATACCCCACAGCAGCCTGATAGAGCTTCAGATTTCTTCTGGGTCTGGCGTGGTGGGGAGAGTGGTTGAGAGGAGGAGGTGAGAGAAAATAGCAAGACCAGGATCGTTTCTACTGGGTTATGTGCTGTCCAATTGTTTGGGGTTTGAGTTTTTTAAATTATTATTATTATTATAGCTATTTATATGGAACTTATAAGTTTGCAAAATGCTTTAAAAGCATTCTATTACTTGATCCCTAAAAGAAAATCAGGAGGTTGCCACCATACTACAGGGATTATAATCATCATTTTACAGATGGGGAAACTACAGCTCATTGTGGTTAAATGGTTTGCTTAGGGTCACTTTGCTAATTGAGCTTCAGGAGCTGATTTAAAATAAGAGAATCTCCAGGAGAGCCATGAGGAAGGGGATGGGAACTAGGGGGAAGAAAGTAAGATTCACACTAGAAAGGGAATTCCATATTACATAGACCCCATTGTGGGGATGGGTTTTCCCTCAAACATCAAAAATCAATATGGCTCCCAAAGCTTAGAACAGATTTTTCACAGGAATGATGGAGGTTGTTTTCACATGTATCTGGGCTGGAGGAAAAAATGTTTTTTTGTATGGAAATCAAACATTTTCTTTCCTAGAGAATGACAAAGCACATCTTTTGAGGGGGTGATATAGCAATTCAATATGAATTAATCCTGGGCAAATTTGTGACATTGGGCACATTGATGTTAGATTTCTTATACCTTGATCTTCAGTCCCATCTTCCCTCCCCCCCCCCCATTGCCTAGTGGCAACAAGCTAGCACTTAGCCTAGAATCAGGAAGATTAAATTCAAATTCAAATCTGGACTCAGACACTTGCTAGTTTTGTGACCCTGAAAAAGTCATTTATTCCATCTGCTTCAGTTTCCTCATATATAAATATTGGTATAATAATACCACCTACTTCCCAAGGTGGTTGTGAGGATCGCATAAAATATTTCTAAAGTTCTTAGCATAGTACATGGCACACAGTAGGTATTTAATAGATACTTGGTTCCCCTCTTCTTGGGGTCTAAAATATTACCTTCTAGCTCTTCTCTTGCCCCAAGACATTCCCATATAAGTTTGGACAGTGGCCCATGATCCTTTCCTCATTCTGTACTAATTCTCCATTAATACTAGTGAGTCCTGTGTAGCCCCTCAGGGTCCTTTTTATAAGACAACAAATTGTGGGTTAATCCTTCAGTAGTAAAACTTATGGTGGCAGTTTTCAGCATTTATGAGGACAGGAAGATGAAGGAACTACTTGGGGGTAGAGGAGTCTTTCTAATATCTATCCAAATAACCCTACTTGTGGAAAGCCCCAGGGAATCCTTTAGAGGTCTTCAGTTTCTCTTCCTCCCCTTTCCTTGACTCTCTACCTAATAGACCCACAGGAGAGAAATTAATGTTTTAATCCTCTCTCTCCTTTGAAAAACTCCTATGAAAGGAAAACCTGTGATCCAGGGATGAACTTGATTATCTGTGGAGGAAAGACCAATCAACTCAGCTTCCTTAAACTTTGTCATTGAATAAAGGAATGAAGAATGAAAATGGGATTTGTTTGCTGTACTGTTTTGCTGTAATCAACTTGCTAAATGAGTCCCCTTCTTCCCATTTCTACAGAATTTTAATACTACGTTGATACAGTTCAATTCAAGAACAGTAAGATTGAATCCATAGAAAATTATCCAGCAGGTGACATGTTTTTTTGTTTTGTTTTTGTTTTTTTTGCTACTGAAACTTATGCCTAAAGCAAAGGAGTATTGTAGTCTATACTCATTCCCTGTGCAGTTAGTGATTCTCATATTGGGTTGAAATTATTTTGCATTAATTTTAGAATTGTTTCTGTATTTATTGTTTACCCTGAATAGGATGCAATTTTTCAATTTTTTTGTTTTGATATCTCTTGGTACACAATAGGAATTTGGCAAGGATATGTTAGATTGAACTGAATTGGAATAGGGGCTATGGTAAAATTGTGAATTGTTTGAAATTTTGTAAAAATATGGCTTATTGCAATTAATGATTATTATATTTATTGGGAAAAGATGGGGAGGATATGAAGAATAGGGGATAAGGAAAGTTTGTAGTAGGGTATGGAGGAGTTGAGGGGAGAGAGGGAATATTGCTCCGTGAGGCAAAGGAGAGAGATGCCCCCTGCTGAGAGGAAGCAGCAGGGGTCCAATAAGGACTATTTGGCATTGAATGATTGAAGTGATGTTCAGCTCCCTCTATGAACAGAAAAGATAGTCCACTTATCTGACTGCAAATTCAAATAAGATAAAGTTTAATAACCAGTTTTGATTTTAGAGGTATCAGGAAAGAGGGGCAAGGGATGTCCCTAAATAAAATTGGAGTCTTCCTCAGCTTTGGAGCTAAGACCAGGCCTCACAGGCAGGTGTAGGGTTTCTCCTACTCCAGTCCTCTGTGCTAGTTTTATCAATTTCAAGATCTTAGTAGTAGACAGAAAGCAACAAGAATTGTTCTGACTTTCAGAGCTAATTGGACCTGAATCTTTGGCCTCCACTCCAGACTCGGCTGCATGAGCTCTTCCCTCCTCCAACACCAGGAAGGAAGTCAACCCTGGCAGGAAGGAAGTGCTAGTCACAAGACCCAACTTCCACTCCCAGTTGCCCTTTCCCCCACCAACTATCAGTCTTGACAATTTCTTCTCCCTTGATATTCCCACTGTTTCTTGTTCCAACACAGTGTCAGAAAGTTCAGAACTTATTCCTAGTTTCCTTTCCACATGACTGAAGAAATACAAAGATCAATAAAACAATAGTTCTTATACTTTTGGAGCTTATAATATAATATAAAAATAAGAGACAAATAGTTATGTTTTAGTTTTCAGATTTTGATTCTGGCATCAACCAATGTGTGATTTTTAAAAAAATAATCTTTAACCTTCTGCCTTGGAACCAATACATTGTACAACCAAAACAAGGGCTAGGCAATGGGGGTTAAAAGTGGCTTGTCCAGGATCGCACAACTAGGAAGTGTCTGAGGCCAGATTTGAATCTGGGACCTCGCATCTCTATACCTGGTTTTCAATCCACTGAACTACCCAACTGCCCCCAATGTGTGATTTCTGAATGACTCCATTTCCCTATCCATACAACAAGATTGAGCTCTGAATTGACCACTTTTTTGCCCAAGTGAGTCTGAATTGGAGGCAATTCAGGTTATCCCATCAATTCTAGGATGTCTATACTTTGTAAAAGGATTTACTTTATTGAACAATTTCCATATATTTTGGTCCAAATGACACCAGTATTCACAAATTCCCAATTTTACAAATAGCTCACAAGAACCAGCCCATACTTTGTGTCTATTATCTTGGACCTTAGAGTAGAGCTATAGGGGTTTGGATTGCAAAATTCTGAAAGGGTCTGACTCATCATGTAGATTTGAAATCAACATGTCTTATTAACAAAACATGAACAGTGTCCTGGACCCAACTTTTAATGAACAACACAAAAAGCTCAGGATCTTCTAGAAGAAAATACAAATACAGTCAGTTAAATTGGTAGTCCAACTTATCCCAAGGCTCATTCTAGCACACACACACACACACACACATACACACAAATGAGCTGGACTCAAACCCAAGTTTCATGACTCTTAAGTCTCAATCTGCCCTTGAGAGTGAGTGGAGAAAGGATTTGGAGCCAGAGGACTTAGAATCAAATTTTACTTTTGCTATCTCTGTTATCTCTGTTGTCTCCAGAAAGATACTTCCTTTATCAAGGTTATAAAATGAGGAGATTGGATTAGGTGATATCTAAATTTTTATCCAATTCCAACTCTCAAATTTTAATGTATTAGTTGTGAAAACCTGAGAAAATGATTTTACCTCTAAGTATCATTTTCCTGATTCATGACATCAGAAAACAAAAGTCTTTCATTCCACTAAATCTCTACTCTGGTGCCTCATCAAGTTGGAGCGGTGACCCTTATGTCTAAAAGCCTATTTCAGATTATTAGGAGGCAGAGTCAAAATGGTGGCATAGGGGCAATGAAAGTTCAGAACCTCTGAAAATCCTTCCTTACTGATTACAAAGTAAATGCTCCTAGGAGAAGGAAAATCAAACCTAACAACAATACAGAGCCAAAGAACCCTCCTGCTGGGCTCAACCTAAAAGGTACACCCCCAAAATCCAAAATTCAAGAACACTTGGATTTAAGGGAAAGGAAGAAGGAAGGTCCTGGGACCCATCCCCCACCTAGAGCTCTAAGTCTTCAGGGAAGCTGGAACCTTGGGGCAGGCAAAGATGCTGGTTTGGAGGGAGTACCTTGTGGGCCAAGCTGTTCCAGACTCAGAGCATTTAACACAGGTGGTGGGGAAGCAGTAAGAGAAGAAGCACAGAGTTCAGAGTGGGCAGCCAAATTGTAGCAGTGGAGACACTCTATATTGCTACCCCCTCCTTCCTGAGGTTTTGGCTTTGGGGTAAATCCAGCTCAACCCAGCTGGACTTAATCCCATCAAAGTCTTCAGAGGTCAGGGAAACTCAAGCTCCAACACCATCCTCCACAGACTGTGCTGAGAGATTTTCTGACAAAGCTCCAAGGGTGAAGGCTGAAAGAAAAGTGCAAAACCACAAAAAAAAATGAGAGGAGCAAGAGTGCAGGCAACTGCAGGGAGTAAAGAAGGGGTAAAAGTGAGCAAACAACAGAAAAAGAAAATAGAAATTACAATCAACAGCTTCTATACAGGCAATGAACAAAGAGCAAACAGAACAGAGAAGAATGAGGGAACACCAAAAAAAAAAAAGAAAAGAAAAGAAAAGAAACCACAGCGAATTGGATACAGACCCTGGAAGAACTCAAAATACAATTCAAAACACCATTATGAGAGGCTGAAGACAACTGGGAAAAGAACTTAAAAAGTAAGATAAGTCATCTGGAAACAGAGGCACTTGAAATAAAACAAGAAAATAATGTTTTGAAAGCCAAAATTAACCAGGTTGAAAATGAGGCACAGGAGAAGAAAGATGAGGCAAAGAAGATGAAAGATGACCTCCAAATAAAATCAGACCAGAAGGAGAAGGATGACCAAAAAGCCAGGGATGAAATCCAGTCTTTAAAATCCAGAATACAGCAACTAGAAACAAGCGACTTCACAAGGCAGCAGGACACTATAAAACAAAACCAAAAGAATGAAAAAATTGAGGAAAATATGAAGCACCTCATTCACAAAACAGAAGATTTACAAAATCTTTCCAGGAGAGACAACTTAAGAATCATTGATCTACCAGAAGACCATGACAAAAGAAAAAGCCTGGACATCATACTATAGGAAATTATCCAAGAAAACTGCCCCAATATTCTAGAATAAGAGGGAAAAGTGGAGATTGAAAGAATCCACAGATCACCTCCTGTACTTAACCTCCAATGAAACAAGGATGCCCATTATCTATCTGCCCTTTGATCTATGAAGGCACCTGAAGCAGGTACTCTGGAGTGTCCAGAATTTAGTCATACATTGAAGATGTCAAGATCATCCACTGCATCCTAAACCATTGCCAGTTATCATAACTTTTGTCTTGCCACTGGACTGGGATTACTCTGGGAGAGAGAATGAGGTAGACAACTTTGTGCCTCACTTAAATCAAATTCATGTACAAGTTAAGACAAGACATTATCATGTCATGTCTGTTACTCTTAGAAATGAAGGACAAATAATAAAAATTAATAAGCAATAATATCTCAATCACTTTCCATATAACCTTTCTACTTTATTTCAATGACCTTAAAAAAGTAAAGGCAAACATGATTTAAGACACCTTGAGAGGGTTAGTACAAAATAATCCTGGAGCCAAAGGAGTCAAATATGGCATTATGGGATTCAGAGCTGGAAAGATCTGTATGTTCATGGAATTTAGATCAGAAAAGAGGGGAGGGGGTTCAGAGTCAAGAAATCAGAGAATGACTAGCATTCTAGCTTGGCTCTCAAAACCTGCCCTTCTATAAAAACTTTTAAAAATGCACCACCGAATTTTGAGTGTAAAAGACAACACAATAGGTCATTTTTTTCCAGCCCAAAAATCTTAGAAAGAGAGAAAGAGAGATTTGGGATGGACACTTGTAGGAATGCCCATAAGGGAAACACTTAGTGTCTAGTACCAAAGATTAGTAAGGGGACAGAAGACCTGGTCAGAAAGAAATTCCATAGGACCCCTGTGCTAGTGTTGGCCATAGGATTAGGTTCAATTTTGTGGCTTTGTAATACAGTTACCCAGTTCTGAGTCAAAGTTTCAAAGTGGAGAGGAGCAATTGTGGTTGAGAGTTAACAGAGGCCCTGCCTGGGTAAGGATCAGAGGATGAACCAGAAGAGCAGTGACCAGATCTCTCTCTGTTTCACACCAATTTGGAAGCACTGAAAACTGACAGGCCTCCTGACCTAGCTGTGAAGGCAACAGAAGGACATTAAAAAAAATGAAGCCCAGGCCAGCCATCCCCACTTTCCACCTTTGGAGATGAGTAGAGGCTAAATTTAATATAAAGTCCAAAGTCAAGAAATAGACTGAAAAACTGGAAAAACAACAAAGTAGAATCTGACCATAAAAATTAACTATGGCAACAGGGAAACTCAAGATACAAAATAAGAAGACAAAAGACTTAAAAATATTCAGAAGTAAAGTCTCAAAGAAAAATGCAAATTGGATAAATTTCAATGAAAATTCCTAGAAAAGCTAAAGAAAGAGATTTGAAATACAAGAAAAAGATAATGATTTTTAAAATTAAATAAAAAAACTAAGTTTACAACAAAGAATAGGCTACTTATCAAAACTGAGTAGAAGATTATGGGAGAAATAGACATTTTATGAAATAGAGGACTTTTGAACATTCTTGATGAAAAAAGCAGGGGTGAATAGAAAATTTAACATTTAACATGACTCAAGAGTATGAAACATAAACATGAGTGAGAAGTCATAAGGAACTTAACACAGTTAAATTGCTTATATTCCTATATAGGGAAATGATACATGTAACCCCTATGAACGTTATTATTAGGGCAGGCTGAAGACATATCCTTAAAGAGAGGAGATGGGTATGAGTTTTCTATGTTGGAATGATCTGAAAAGAAGAATGGAAGAGTGAGAAAGAGGGATGCACTGGGAGAAGAGGAAAGGGAGAGAAAAGAATGGGGAAATCATCTCACCTAAAAGAAGCATAAAGGAAGAGTTTTTTTTTTTTATAATAGAAGGGGAAAATTAGGGAGCATTGGGGAGGGGTGGGCAATACTTGGACCAGAAACAGAAACTTTATAGATAGTTTAGTTGAATAGCCTCATTTCACAGGTGAAGGAATTGAGGCCCAGAAAAGCTGAATGAATTTCTCAAAGCAACATAGGTAGCCAGAAGGCAGATTCAGAATTCAAACTCATTTCCTGGGTTCTAAATCCAGTGTCCTTTCTACTGTATCATGTTATAATAACTGCCAGTCATGAAATAGTTGGTAGGTTAGTTAATATGTACTATGGGCTTACATTGTGCTAAATACTGGGGCTTCAACGAAGGACAAAAGCATTCTCTAATCTTAAGAAACTGAATGGGATAATAATGTAAATGTTAAGTCAAAATTGCTATTATAAGATATGTGATGCCTAGAAAGTTTAATATAGATTTTTTTAAAAACTGAGACAAATATAGTCTATGTAAATGTGGGGAGGAAGAGGGTGAATGAAGGGTGGGGATGGTGAGTACGGTCATTTCAGGATTGAAATATTTAGAATGCCTTACAGAGGGAGTAGTATGGTGCTCCCCAGAGATATGTTGGGCCAGGAGAATCCTGCCTTCACAACAATACTCTTAGAGTGCTGGGTCTAATGATTTCTATACCAAATGCTTGCCGGATGGACAGAAGACCATGAAATGAGGCATGGATATGAAAGTGTGCCCTCTATGGAAAGAATCATGCATCCTCACTGCCATTCCTCTATATTAGCACCATTGGCCAAAGCTCCATTTTCTCCTATGCTAGTTATAAATCTAGGAATGCCACCATTTGAGGCCAATCTGTCATTCTGAGTACATCATGAAAACCATATGTTTCCACATGATTCTTCTTGGTGCAAGTGAAAGCCTGTTTGGAAACAAGGAGCAGAAGCCAGGAGTGTCATTTTAGGATTACAGTATCATAGCATCACACACTTGGAGCTTAAATGTGAGTTCAGTCATCCGACTACCTATATAGTGGTTATTTCATTGTACCATATCTTGTCCTATTTCAAGAATGTTGTTTTTCATCCTTTCATTTCAAGGAGGACTAATGACATCACAGGATGATATCTTGATTTTCATGTGAATTGGATTTCCGTGGGGCTGAGTTGCCCAAAGTAATCAGCCTCACTCTCTTTCAGTCATCAATGTCCAGTGGCACAACAAAAGTCAAAATGACTGGCAATGGCCCAGGAAGCAGTAGATGACCTAAGCAAGTCTAATGTCTGACCAAGTTCTAAGTACTCCAATGGGCCTGCTTCAGTCACCTTCTTGGGATAGGACTGGACTTAAACTACTAGGAGGGGTGAGGGTGTGCCTGAAATAATGCTTCATATTATGAAGGACCTATGTGTTTGGTTCCCAATAATCAATCAACCAATCATTAAACATTTATTAAGCACCTATTTTGTGCTAGGCACTGTGGTAAGTACTAGGCACTATGCGATTATGTTAATGAAATAAAGGTTGGGAAGTAGAGAGGTATGGAAAAAGAATTGGAGGCATATTTCCAGAAATGACTCATCTTAAGCAAATTGTATTGTTGAAACATTAGTTTAAAAAATAAAAGGAAGCAAAATTCTGAAGGGTCCAGGGGACTATGCTCCCTAAGCTCCTGGCACCTCCTTGGAAATGGGGAAATGGGGTTGCAGTTTAAGCCAATTGTACTTCTACTCATGGTCACCCTTGTCTTGGAGGTAAATGCTCCATATTTCCCAGAGATAAAATGGAAACTTGAAATTCATGAGACCTGTAAACAAGCTCTATGTGAACAAGTTCTCAGT
This sequence comes from Monodelphis domestica, assembly GCF_027887165.1. NCBI lineage: Eukaryota > Metazoa > Chordata > Mammalia > Didelphimorphia > Didelphidae > Monodelphis > Monodelphis domestica. The sequence goes on along the minus strand of NC_077227.1, from coordinate 402,608,165 downwards.
GAAAAGAAAAACCCATTCTGTTGCTTATTGTTAGGGAAGAGGTTCTTGTTATGTCCTTTCAGACATGTCTGATTCTTCATGGCCCCATTTAAGATTTTCTTGGCAAAAATATTAGAGTGGATTTTCTTCTCCAGCTCATTTGACAGATGAAGAAATGGAGGCAAACAGTGTTAAGTGATTTGCCCAGGGTCACTCAGCTCTGTCTGAGGCCAGATCTGAAGTCAAGTTGCCTAAGTTCCCTTTCAAAGTTCCCTTTGCTCTATCTAATACATCATTTATCTGTCTCCAGTAAAAGGTAAAAATTGTAAATCATTCTGAACTCTACACTGTACAATGTCTCCATCTAAACATAGTGCCCACTGGCCCATGTCCCTGACTGTTTGGGACCTTCATCTTTAGGGGAGGGTTTGCTCTCATTTCCAAAGTCCTTCCCCAATGACTTATCATTTTGATGAAGTTACATCTTAGGTTCTCACAGGTAACTGCAGCTGAGTCTTAGGGGATATAACTCAAGAGGTTTAATGTTTTTCATGCTATAGACCCCTTTGTCAGTCCAGTGATGCCTAGTGTATCCCTTCTCATAATTATGTTTTTGAATGCATAAGAGAAAACACGTTGTGTTACAAAGGAAATGTTGAAATAGTCATCACAATTTGCAAAAATAAAACAAAACAAATTCAAGGACCTCTGGTTAAGAACTAAGGCTAATAATTCCTATTAAGTGGAAAAGTTTCAAGAAAGAATGGACTAATTTAAGGTACTGTGACAAGACTCATCACCAAAAAACTGACCACCAGGAAATGTATGTTTATTGTTTTTTGGGGGGGGGGCATTGCAACTCAGGAGAATCATCCCCTAAATAATACATAAAAGGGCTGAGGCACTGAATGAGAGAAAAGAGCCTACTGGAAATTACTCAACTTTTGAAACTGAAGTTATAGGAAAAAAACTGAAGAGAGGGGAAGGAAATCATTTTTAAGGCATTGCCATCATTTAGAAAATGGCAAATTATTTCTACTTAAAATTAAAAATATTAAGGATTCCTCAGTGAAAATAACTATTTATCTTTTGATATAATTTATTATAAAGTTAGTATTAAGCATCAATGTAATTGAACTTCCTTTGTAAATATTTATATATTTAAATAAATGAACACCAACACAACATATAGCACATTTTTAGTTACTCTAATTTTCTTATTGAGTTTCTTTCTTTATCCATTCATTTCCATTTGTGTTTTCTTTTAAATGGTTCTAGTTAGAATGCACTCTATTCTTTTAGTTTTCCCTTTTTGACCCGCTTGGTAACATTTCATAAATGTTTTGCCAGATATCTTTATATTCCTTATCCTTGTCAATCTTAATTGCATTATAGTATTCCATTACATTAATGTACCATGATTTATTTAGTCATTCTTACTATTGGGCATTTAGGTTGCTTTTAGTTTTTGCAATTATGAGTGACATGTATGTGTGTCTGTGTATGTATAGTTGAGGGATGGAAAAGTGTTGGTTAGTATTGTGATATATCAGGCAGGAAATTCCCAGGAGAGAAATTCCTTTCAGCAATGCATACCCACTAGTCTTCTGTGGCTTATGATGCAAAATATCCTAGATTTAGTGTAGAAAGGCATGTTAAAGGCTCTCTCTCCCTCATTTTATGGATGAAGAAATTTAGTCTGAGAGAAATTAAGTGACTTGCTTGCAGTCACTAAGGAAGAAAGTGACAGATGTGGAATTTGAATGCAATTCCTCTGCCCCCCAAATTTAGCATTCTTTCTTTTCCCCACTCTGCCTTCCATGGCCTACAGAGTTACTTGGTTGCATAGAGAAGGTATGACTTCCCCATATTCTTATAACTAACATGTTTCAATGACAGGACTTATAACCAGGTCTTCCTTACCCCAAGGCTAGCTCTCTATACTCCACAATACTGGTTCTCAGTGTCAGATAAAGCCGCTATCCAAACATTAAATAGATACCCTTCCTTTTTTTTTTCCAAACCCTTACCTTCCGTCTTGGAGTCAATACTGTGTATTGGTTCCAAGGCAGAAGAGTGATAAGGGCTAGGCAATGGGGGTCAAGTGACTTGCCCAGGGTCACACTGCTAGGAAGTGTCTGAGGCCAGATTTGAACGTAGGATCTCCTGTCTCTAGGCCTGACTCTCAATCCACTGAGCAACCCAGCTGCCCCCACAACCCTTCTTTTTAAAAAAATAACACTTTCAAGTCACGTCCCCAACAATGGAATTATTGGGTCAAACTGTGTGATTATTTTTTGTAACTTTTTAGTCCAAACTATCTAATAGTTTCTCCAAAAAGATATTCTTAGCTTTCAATTACAATTTTGCTTTCGTGTACATTTTTATTTGGCATATTCAAACATACTTCAGATTTCATTGATATTTTACTTCCTTGGAAGAGTTATCCTCTCCACTGTAATAGAGTACAATATTCTTCTCCTTATATTCTATGCCTTAGTGTGATTGAGTCATTAATCATTCTTAAACTATCACTTTAGCTGGTCCAAAGAATTTCTAAGCTTCTAGCTCAGTTGGTGCTTGGATGGTGCCACTGGGTAGGTACGTCCTGCCATTGTCTATAGTCTGAGGCATAGTCCTCAGAATTCAAGGTCAAGCTGCATCAGAGGAATGCTTTGAGAAGAGTCCATGTGAAAGCCAAACTTTTTGCCCCTACCAACAACTCCTACAATGATTGAAAAGCATGCCAGGAAAGGGAATTTCTGACACGATATGAAAAATGAGGTTTACATTACCATATAAGCATGATTCACACAAAATGTGTAACTGTCCAATTTATTTATTTGTAAGTGACCTGTAGAAGAGGAAGCTAGGATATGAAAATCAGCTCACTCAACATAAACATAGGGCATAGCAATAGCCTTTGACTGAAAAGGAATGTAAACATGGCGACTGGTGTGTGCCCTCAAAGACAGTAAGATCAGGCATCAGGATGCAATAACACAGTTTGGACTGAGTGTGTCTGAGGAAATGTCCACAAGGGTAGACTTTTGGTGTATCTCTGGGTTACTACAGAGGCAAACAGGGTTAAGTGATTTGCCCAGGGTCCCATAGCTCATATATATCTGAGTTCAGAATTGGACTCAGACTCTAAACGATCACTCTAGTGCAAATATTAATAATATGGAAATAGGTCTGGATCAATGACACATGTAAAACCCAGTGGAGGGGTGTGGGAGGAGGGGAGGGAAAGAGCATGAATCATGGAACCATGGAAAAATGTTCTAAATCAATTAACTAAATACAATTTTTCAAATTAAAAAAAAAAGAATTGGACGCAGGAAGATAATTTCCTTGACTCCAGGCCCAGCATTCTATTCATATCCTTTTTTGAAAAACAAAGGACAAACAACTGTAAATCCAAATGTTTTGGATGCCACCTGACTCAGAGAATAATGAAATGTCAGAACTGAAAAAATCATCAAGTATAATCTAATTCAATATCCTCATTTTAGAGGTAAGAAAACTGAGACCCAAAAGGATTTGCCTAAAATCATAAACTAGTAAGTGACAGAACCAGGATTCAAACACCATTTTTCTGACTCCAGATATAGAGCTCTTCATGGTACCTTAGAATGCTCTTTACAGGGGAAGCAAAAAGTCTCTATGGAACGTGTCCAGATCTTATCCACTCTGAATTTTTTGTCATCGTATTTTAGGTAGCTTCCTACTCTCTTACTGTGCCCCCTTCTCTCATTGGCAAGTTCCTCCCAGACCCTTCATTTTGAAGAAGGGTTCAGGCAAGCTTTCCTTCATTCTATGGCCTTTTCAGTAAGGAGGCAGGAGAGATTACCTTGCTACCTCACCAAGACACTCTCACCAGTTTTTCAACTCCCTTTAATGTGCTATCTTCCCCATTAACTCTTTGAGGACAAGGATTGTCTTTCTGTTTGCTTATATGTGTATCCACAGCTCTTAGCACAATACTTGGTACATAGTAAACACTAAGCAAATGCTTGTTGACTTGGCATAACTGAACAGCTTAACAATACATTTCTGAAGGAAGTATATTTCTTCTTTTGGAAAAATGTCTTTGGCATCTACCGTAAGGAGGGATGGTGCTGGCACGGTAGAAGAGGAAGAGGGCATAAAGAATTCAGATTGCAAAAGATCAGAAAACAATTATTAAAAATTTAAAATATTAATTTAATTAATTGTTTGAAATTTAAATTGATTGACATTTTTAAAAATTAAAAACATTTTAAAATGGTTTCTACATGTAAATTAAAAATAATAAAAGGAAAGAGTTGATAAAATAATGAATTAAGAGGAATGATGTTGCCCATCCCTAATGTGCTAACCTCTTAAAAGAAAGTTGACCTATTAGTCCTCTCCTAATCAAAAATCACATTGTGTCAAGGCTTTGGACCTCAGCTACAAAATGTAAGGTACAAAGTTCTTAGTTCCTCAGATCTCCCAGAAGCATCTGTTCCTTTAAAAGAAGAAATTTGCTTACTTTAATGGCTCCCTAAAGAGTAGAATTAAACAACATGACAGAAATATCCAGGAAGTTTATGTAACAATGGGAAGATATTTGAGGACAGGTGCTCACCACATTAGCAAGGGAATCTGCCTTAGGCTTCTCTTCTGTCAGGTGTGCCTGTTTTTCTTGATTTCCTCAACTCTAGAGCTTCTGAGCCCATTAATAATTAAGTCCTTTAAGTATATGTGACATCATTGGTTTAGATTCTCCCTCCATCAATGCAGGTCACAGGACCTCTAAACTAGAGTGTACTATCTTTGTGAGTTTCTATAGAAATTTTAAAAAAAATTACTGCTATGAAGAGTAGCTAGGTGGATAGAGAACCAGGCTTATGGTCAGGAGGTCCTGGGTTCAAATTTGACCTCAGATACTTTCTAGCTGCATGACCTTGGCCAAGTTACTTAAACCCCTTGTATTCATTCCAAGGCAGAAGGTAAGAGTTTAAAAATGATCCTGCTATGATTATCTCATTATAGTGCCTACTCTCTTTCTTAATTTCAATATATACTCCCTCAGACATCAGCAGTAAATTCTAACATCAGACCTATATGCAAATTTATTAAGCAAGAACTCTGCTAAGTTCAGGGAGACAAATACATACAAAAGTGAGATAGTCCCTGCCCTCAAGGGGTCTACATTTTATGAAATCTTCATAGGTAATTACCTACAAGGTATATACACAGTGATTTACTGAGGGAAGGGGGTTAAAGAATCAGATATGAGGAATGCAAGGATGGTTGAATATTAGGAAAACCATCCACATAATTGACCATATCAACAAAAAAAAAACAAAAAAAAAACCCTACATGATTATCTCAATAGATGCAGAAAAAGCTTTTGACAAAATATAGTACCCATTCCTATTGAAAATACTTGAAAGTATAGGAATAGAAGGGCCTTTCCTAAAAATAATAAAAATTATATATTTAAAACCATTAGCAAGTATCTGCAATGGGGATAAACTAGAAACATTCCCAATAAGATCAGGAATGAAACAAGGAAGCCCATTATAAACCTCTATTATTTAACATTGTACTAGAAACACTAGCAGTAACAATTAGAGATGAAAAAGAAATTGAAGGTATCAAAATAGGTAATGAGGAGACCAAGCTATCACTCTTTGCAGATGATATGATGGTTTACTTAATGAATCCTAGAGAATCAACTAAAAAGCTAGTGGAAATAATGAACAATTTTGGCAGTTGCAGGATACAAAATAAACCCACAAAAATCATCAGCATTTCTATATATTTCTAACACATTCTGGCAGCAAGAGTTAAAAAGAGAAATTCCATTTGAAATTACCCTAGACAATATAAAATACTTAGGAATCTATCTGCCAAGATGGACACAGGAATTATATGAATACAACTACAAAATACTTTCCAAGCAATTAAAACTGGATCTAAATAATTGGAAAAATATTAATTGTTCATGGGTAGGATGAACTAACATAAAATGACAATTCTGTCCAAATCAATTTACTTATTTAGTGCTATACTTATTAAACTACCAAGAAACTTTTCTGCTGAATTAGAAAAAAACTATAACAGGGTTCACTTGGAAGAACAAAAGATCAAGAATATCAAGGAAAATAATGAAAAAAATGTGAAGGAAGGGGGACTAGCAGTAGAAGATCATAAACTATACTATAAAGCAGTGATCATCAAAACAATACAGTACTGGTTAAAAGAGAGAAGGGAGGATCAGTGGAATAGACTAGGGGTAAATGACCTCTGTAAGCTACTGCTCGATAAACCCAAAGATCCCAGCTTTTGGGACAAAAATCCACTACTTGACAAAGACTGCTGAGAAAATTGGAAAACGGTATGGTAGAAATTAGGTTTAGATCAACATCTCACATCCTATACGCAGATAAACTCAGAATGGGTTAATGACTTGAATATAAAGAAGGAAACTATAAGTAAATTAGGTGAACATAGAATAGTATACCTGTCAGATCTATGGGAAAGGAAAGATTTTAAGACCAAAAAAGTTGGAAAAAATTACAAATTGCAAATTAAGTAATTTTGATTACATTAAATTAAAAAGGTTTTGTACAAACAAAACCAATGCAATCAAAATTAGAAGGGAAGCAACAAATTTGGGAAAAAAATCTTCTTAACAAAAACCTCTGACAAAGATCTAATTGCTCAAATTTATATGTAGCTAAATCAATTGTACAAAAAGAACATACCATTCCCCAAACTGATAAATGGGCAAAGGACATGAACAGGCAATTTTCAGATAAAAAAAAATCAAAACTATCTATAAGCACATGAAAAAGTGTTCTAAACCTCTTATAATTAGAGAAATGCAAATCAAAACACCTCTGAGATGCCACCTCACACCTAGCAGATTGGCTAACATGACAGCAAAGGAAAGTAATTAATGCTGGAGGGGATGTGCCAAAATTGGGACATTAATGCATTGCTGATGGAAGTGTGAATTGATCCAACCATTCTTGATGACAATTTGAAACTATGTCCAAAGGGTTTGGGGGGACTCTGCCCTTTGGTCCAGTCATGCCACTGCTGGGTTTGTGCCCCAGGGAGATAATGGGGAAAAGGACTTGTACAGGGATGTTTATGGCCATTCACTTTGTGGTGGCAAAGGATTGGAAAATGGGGGGATGCCCTTCGACTGGTGGAAGTCTGAACAAATTGTAGTGTCTCTTGGTGTTGGAATACTATTGTGCTGAAAGAAATAATGAACTGGAGGAATTCCATGTAAATTGGAACAACCTCCAGGAGTTGATGCAGAGTGAAAGAAGCAGAACCAGAAGAACCTTGTGCACAGAGATGGATATACTGTGGCACAACTGGATGTAATGGACTTCTCTGCTGGCAGCAATGCAATGATACAGGACAATTCTGAGGGATATGTGAGAGTGAATGCTATTAGCATCCAGGAAAGGAACTGTGGGAGTAGAAAAACAAACCGCTTGGTCAGATGCGTCCAGGGGGACACGATTGGGGATGTACATTCTAAGCAATCACACTGATGCAAATATTTTTAATTAATATATTTATTTTTTATTTATTTTTTATTTGGTCATTTCCGAACATTATTCATTGGAAACAAAGATCATTTTCTTTTCTTCCCTCCCCCCCTCCCTTCCCACCACCTCTCCCATACCCCAGGCGTGATTCCACTAGGTATCACATGTGTTCTTGATTCAAACCCATTTCCATGTTGTTGGTATTTGCATTAGAGTGTTCATTTAGAGTCTCTCCTCAGTCATATACCCTCCACCCCTGTAGTCAAGCAGTTGCTTTTCATCGGTGTTTTTACTCCCACAGTTTATCTTCTGCTTGTGGATAGTGTTTTTTAGATCCCTGCAGATTGTTCAGGGACATTGCATTGACACTAATGGAGAAGTCCATTACCTTCTATAGTACCAAAATGTATCAGTCTCTGTGTACAATGTTTTCCTGGTTCTGCTCCTTTTGCTCTGCATCACTTCCTAGAGGTTGTTCCAATCTCCATGGAATTCCTCCACTTTATTATTCCTTTTAGCACAATAGTATTCCATCACAAACAGAGACCACAATTTGTTCAGCCATTCCCCAATTGAAGGGCATCCCCTCATTTTCCAATTTTTGGCCACCACAAAGAGTGCAGCTATGAACATTCTTATACAAGTCTTTTTCCTTATTATCTCTTCGGGGTACAAACCCAGCAGTGTTATGGCTGGATCAAAGGGCAGACAGTCTTTTATCGCCCTTTGGGCATAGTTTCAAATTGTCATCCAGAATGGTTGGATCAATTCATGACTCCACCAGCAATGAATTAATGACCCTACTTTGCCACATCCCCTTCAGCATTCATTACTTTCCATAGCTGTCATGTTAGCCAATCTGCTAGGTGTGAGGTGATACCTCAGGGTTGTTTTGATTGGCATCTCTCTGATTGTAAGAGATGTAAAACACTTTTTCACGTGCTTATTAATAGTTTTGATTTCTTTGGCTGAGAACTGCCTGTTCATGTCCCTTGCCCATTTATCAATTGGAGAATGGTTGATTTTTTGTACAATTGATGTAGCTCTTTATAAATTTGAGTAATTAAACCTTTGTCAGAGGTTTCTATGAAGATTTTTTCCCAATTTGTTGATACCCTTCTGATTTTAGTTACATTGGTTTTGTTTGTACAAAAACTTTTTAATTTGATGTATTCCAGATTATTTATTTTACATTTTGTGACTCTAAGTCTTGCTTGGTTTTAAAGCTTCTCCCTTCTCAAAGGTCTGACATGTATACTATTCTGTGTTCACCTAATTTACTTATAGTTTCCTTCTTTATGTTCAAGTCATTCACCCATTCTGAATTTATCTTGGTGTAGGGTGTGAGGTGTTGATCCAAACCTAATCTCTCCCACACTGTCTTCCAGTTTTCCCTGCAGTTTTTATCAAATAATGGATTTTTGTCCCCAAAGCTGGGGTCTTTGGGTTTGTCATAAACTGTCTTGCTGAGATCATTTATGCCAAGTCTATTCCACTGGTCCTCCTTTCTGTCTCTTAGCCAGTACCAAATTGTTTTGATAACCACTGCTTTATAGTATAGTTTGAGATCTGGGACTGCAAGTCCTCCTTCCTTTGCATTTTTTTTTTCATGATTTCCCTGGATATCCTTGATCTTCTGTTCTTCCAAATGAACTTAAGTTATGGTTTTTTTTTCTAATTCAGTAAAGAAGTTTTTTGGTAGTTCAATGGATATGGCACTAAATAGATAGATGAGTTTGGGTAGGATGGTCATTTTTATTATATTGGCTCATCCTACCCATGAGCAGTTAATGTTTTTCCAGTTGTTCAAGTCTAGTTTTAGTTGTGTGGAGAGTGTTTTGTAGTTGTGTTCATATAGTTCCTGTGTTTGTCTTGGCAGATAGATTTGTAAGCATTTTATATTGTCTATGGTGATTTTAAATGGTATTTCGCTTTCTAATTCTTGCTGTTGAAATGCGTTAGAGATATATAGAAATGCTGATGACTTCTGTGGGTTTATTTTGTATCCTGCAACTTTTCTAAAGTTGTTGATTATTTCGAGTAACTTTTTGGTTGATTCTCTAGGATTCCTTAAGTAAAACCATCATATCATCTGCAAAGAGTGATAGCTTGGTTTCCTCATTGCCAATTTTAATACCTTCAATTTCTTTTTCTTCTCTAATTGCTACTGCTAGTGTTTCTAGTACAATGTCAAATAGTAGAGGTGATAATGGGTATCCTTGTTTTACTCCTGATCTTACTGGAAAGGCTTCTAGTTTATACCCATTGCAGATGATGTTTGCTGATTATTTTAGATATATACTGTTTATTATTTTTAGGAAAGGCCCTTCTATTCCTATACTTTCTAGTGTTTTCAATAGGAATGGGTGTTGTATTTTATCAAAGGATTTTTCTGCATCTATTGAAATAATCATGTGATTTTTGTCAGTTTTATTGTTAATATGGTCAATTATGTGGATGGTTTTCCTAATATTGAACTATCCTTGCATTCCTGGTATGAATCCTGCCTGGTCATAGTGGATGACCCTTGTGATGACTTGCTGGAGTCTTTTTGCTAGTATCCTATTTAAGATTTTTGCGTCTATATTCATTAGGGAGATTGGTCTATAGTTTTCTTTCTCTGTTTTTGACCTGCCTGGCTTTGGGATCAGTACCATGTTTGTGTCATAGAATGAATTTGTTAGAACTCCTTCTTGGCCTATTCTGTCAAATAGTTTGTTTAATATTGAGATTAGTTGTTTTTTGAATGTTTGATAGAATTCATTTGTGAAAACATCTGGACCTGGGGATTTTTTCTTAGGCAGTTCTTTGATGGCTCATTCAATTTCTTTTTCTGAAATGGGGTTTTTAAGGAAATTAATTTCTTCTTCTGTTAGTCTAGGCAATTTATATTTTTGTAAGTATTCATCCATATCACCGAGATTGCCATATTTTTTGCCATATAATTGGGCATAGTAGTTTTAAATGATTGCCTTAATTTCCTCTTAATTAGAGGTGAGGTCTCCTTTTTCATCTTGTATACTGTCAATTTGGTTTATTTCATTCCTTTTTTTAATTAGACTGGCTAGTACTTTGTCTATTTTATTTGTTTTTTTCAAAGTACCAGCTTCTAGTCTTATTTATTAAATCAATAGTTCTTTGACTTTCAATTTTATTAATTTCTCCTTTGAGTTTTAGGATCTCTCATTTAGTCTTCATCTGAGGATTTTTAATTTGTTCACTTTCTAATTTTTTAATTTACATGCCCAATTCATTGACCTTTGCCCTTCTTAATTTGTTAATATATGAACTCAAGGATATAAATTTCCCTCTGAGTACTGCTTTGGCTGCATCCCATAGGTTCTGAAAGGATGTCTCATCAGTGTCATTTTCTTCAATGAAGTTATTAATTGTTTCTATGATTTGTTCTTTAACTGGTTTTGGAGAATCATATTGTTTAATTTCTAATTAATTTTTGATTTACCTCTCCATGTTCCCTTACTAATTATTATTTTCATTGCATTGTAATCTGAGAAAGTTGCATTTATCATTTCTGCTCTTTTGCACTTGTTTGCAATGTTTTTATGCCCTAATACATGGTCAATTTTTGTGAATGTACCATGTGCTGTAGAAAAGAAGGTATATTCCTTTTTGTCCCTATTTATTTTTCTCCACATGTCTACTAACTCTAATTTTTCTAAGATTTCATTCACTTCTCTTACCTCTTTCTTATTTATTTTTTTTGTTTGATTTATCTAGTTCAGAAAGAGGAAGGTTCAGGTCTCCCACTAGTATAGTTTTTTGATCCATTTCATTCTTGAGCTCCACTCATTTCTCCTTTAGAAATTTGGATGCTATGTAATTTGATGCATACATATTGAGTACAGATATTTCCTCTTTGTCTATACTGCCTTTTTTCGGGATGTAATTACCTTCTCTATCTCTTTTAACTAGATTTATTTTTACTTTGGCTTTGTCGGATATCATGATTGCGACTCCTGCCTTCTTTTTGTCAGTTGATGCCCAATAGATTTGGCTCCACCTTCTTACTTTCACCCTTTGTGTATCTTCCTTTCTCATATGTGTTTCTTGTAGACAGCATATGGTAGGGTTTTGGACTCTAATCCACTCTGCTGTTCTCTTGCGTTTTATGGATGAGTTCATTCCATTCACATTCAGAGTTATGATTAGTAGCTGTGTATTTATCAGCATTTTGATTTCTACCCCCTGGTCTTGCCTTCTCTTCTTTCACTATTTCCTTCTACATCAATGTTTGCTTTTGAACAGTCCCCCTAGTTTCCACCCTTATTTTACTTCCCTTTCTACCCCCCTCCCTATTTATCCCCCCCTTATTTTCCCTGTGGTCTTTCTAAAATTAACCCCCGACTCCCTCCGTCTCTTGTACTGCTTCCCTCCCCACCAGACCGTTTGTTACTTTTCTACTCCCCTATAGGGTGCAAATCTATTCTCTGCCCCCAATGGATTGGATTGTTTTTCCCTCTTTGAGCCACTTTCAAAGCACATAAAACCCCTCATGCAAATATTGATAATATTGAGGTGTGTCTTGATCAATGACACATATAAAACCCAGTGAAATTTCATGTTGGCTATGGGAAGGGGGTAGAAGGAGGGGAGGGAAGGAACATGAATCATATAACCATGGAAAAATATTCTAAATCAATTAATTAAATAAAAATTTTCAAATAAAAAAAAAGAAGCAGACATGATCTCTTGAAGGATGTGGAGCTTGGGATTTTAAGAAATTACACTAGAGAGTGCTTTCCAGAAGTGAAGGCAAACTCTGAGTTCATTCATAATCATTTCCATAGCAGCAGCTGTAGGAATTCACTCCATTGGGCCTGGGAAACTTGGGGAGGGAAATCCTTTCTGTAAAAGGACTGTCTGATAATTGGGCCTTGACGAATTGGAATAGGTTTTTATGGATGAAGAGATTCTTTTTCCTGGATATTAGTCACCAGTTGAAGTCACTGCTAAGTGGAGTCAGCATCATATTTATCAGCATTAAAAATAACCTCTTCAGCTAACATAGAAACAAACAGCATTAAAAGATATACAGGACAAAATTTTCTCTCTTGCTCTCTGTCTCTGTCTCTATCTATCTGTCTGTCTGTCTATCTGTCTGTCTGTCTGTCTCTCTCTCATTTACCAATTATCACCAATATGAATGGAATAATGTAATCAGAGACATAAAACTAGAGAGGACTTTGGAGATCATCTGGTACAATCACAATCCTCTCCCTCTATCCTAGAGATGTGCAATCTGAATCTAAGAAACTTAAATTGACATTTTAAAGTCAGATGGATAGTAAAGAGTAGAGTTGAGATTTTAATTTGGGGCCTGTGACTTCAAGGTCAATATTCTTTCCCATGGCATTAGATAGACTGACAGTGGAAAACTGGGGGGAGTAAACCACAGTCAGAATTTTTTCCAGGTTTTCAGTGATGGCAAGCCAACTATTAGCATATCTTTACAATACCAATATTTTTCCTTGGATGCTACAGTTTAGTGACACATAGGATACCATGGTCTTAGAAGAATCACAATTATAGGTTGTAATTTCCATGATCAAAAAGTAATGAAAAAAATATAAATAATAATAGGAATGGTGGATATAAATAGACTTTGTGTCATGGCCAATGATTATAAGAAGTAATGTTAATGTCATTGAAGTAAAATCACAATTACCTTGGGTGATAGTAATTAAATTCAATAAATTTAATTCAACAATCATTTATTAATCAATCAACATTCATTTATTAAATATTTAGTAGGTACTGGTCACTGTAATAGGAGCTAGGGAGGCAAAGGCAAAAGTAGAATAGCTCCTTCCTCCAAGAAGCTTACATTCTAAAAGGAGAGAACATGTTTGTATACAACTGATATGTACATATATATATATATAATATTTATATATTATATATATATATATATAATATATATATATAAAACAGACACTAGGCATCTAGGTAGTACAGGAGATAGGGCGCCAGACTTGAAGTCAGAAAGATTCATCTTCATGTGTTCAAGACATTAACAGTGTGGCCCTGGACAAGTCACTGAATGCTTGCCTCAGTTTCCTGTTCTATAAAATGAGATGGAGTAGGAAATGCACACCACTCCAATATCTTTTACAAGAAAACCTCATTACTGAAATGACTGACCAATAACAACAAAACACATACACACATGTATATGTGTATATGCATCAGAAAAACTTCATGCTGAAGGCAGCAAGTAAGCTGAGTAGTAAAAGAAAAGAGATTGTATCATGTAGAAGTGTGGAAGGTATGCATTACGAGGACTGAGAATAGTCATCACAAAAGTGTGGGAAAGGAGAAATGGACTGTGAAGAAGAAGAAAGGATAATGAGGGCAGTTTGACTGACACAAGAAATGTGAAGTAATGCGTAATGTGAATGGAAAGGTATGAAGGGTGCTAAATGCCAACCAGAAGAATTTATAGTTGATCCAGAGGTAATATTGTTCTTCATTGAGGATAGTGACATGGTCAGAGCCATGCATTAGAAAATTACTGGCAGCTGTATAGAGGGTGGATTAAATGCAAGCTGGGCTAGGCTGGAATTAAAAGACAAACAGGAAAGGGATTTTACCAAAGAGTTTTCATCCTTCTGAGGGATTATGACAGCTGAATAGGTTGCACACAAGTACACAGGTAAGTGAATGCCCAATAATTTTGAGATAGAGAAAGGGCTAAAGAGGGATTGGGTGGAGAAAATCATGAAAAGTGGCACTTGCTGCTGTGCTTTGAAAGGACCCAGGGATTCTATGAGATGGGAAGGGAAAGCATCCCACACAAGGGGACCAACAGCTTATGCCAATACTCTGAAGCAGCAACATGCACTATGAACCATGCAATGGCTTTGGATATAGGACAGAGTCTATCTTTGACAGCCACTTCTGTTATTCAATTCAAGGAAGCAGTTACAACAAAAGATGTTCTATAAAAGATGTTTAGGAAATATAAGATCAGAAAGAAAGGTTGTAGCTATAGGGAAGAAGTCATAGATATAGTCTGAAAGTTACACTGGTATCTAAGAGAGGAAAAGGACTGGAGGAAGGCCTCCAGTGCATTAGGTCCATATTTTTATTGAACTTAACGGATATGAACATATGCATATGCAGGTGAATGAGTATACACACACATACACACATACACAGGATCAAAGAATCATGATTTGTACCTGGGCAGGAAATATCCATATTATTAGCAACATAGTTACATAAAATGTTAAAGTAAAAAAATAAAGAAAGAAAAACTATTCTAAGACCAGCCCTGTACCTTATAGCTTAATAAAGCAAACATTCAATCAGGGAGAGGTAACACACTCTGAAAGAGAAGAGTCCTAGATTTATAATCCAAGGTTTCCGCTTCTACCTGTGTGAGCTCAAGCCAGTTACTTAGTATCTCCAGTCATCAGTTTTCTCAACTGAAAATTATGGGGTTGTATTAAGGTCCCTTTTCTAAAGTCCCTTCCAAATCTAGATCTCTGGTTCAATATTTCTTGATAACCTATTAAGAAAAAAAAAAAAACTTTTGTCACAGTGTATTGGTTGTAACCTACCCAAGTATATTCAGACTTTACAATGCAGGATTGATCCAGCTGATAAGAAGAAAGGAAGGGAGGAAGGAAGGAAGGAAAGAAGGAAGGAAGGAAGGAAAGAAGGAAGGAAGGAAGGAAGGAAGGAAGGAAGGAAGGAAGGAAGGAAGGAAGGAAGGAAGGAAGGAAGGAAGGAAGGAAGGAAGGAAGGAAGGAAGGAAGGAAGGAAGGAAGGAAGGAAGGAAAGAAGGAAGGAAGGAAGGAAAGAAGGAAGGAAGGAAGGAAGGAAGGAAGGAAGGAAGGAAGGAAGGAAGGAAGGAAGGAAGGAAGGAAGGAAGGAAAGAAGGAAGGAAGGAAGGAAGGAAGAAAAGAAAAAAGGAAGGAAGAAAAGAAGGAAGGAAGGGTTACCCAGGAATGCAATAATTTGTATAATATTTTATGGAATTTACTATATACAGTTATAATATTTATACATTGTAGGAATAGCATTAGGGAGTAAAAATAGTTCCAAATTTGGAGAAAGGAAGACTTGGCTTTAATGTCTACCCCTAACATTAGCTGAATGATGCCTGAGTGATTCCATCAACTCCATAGTATTCATATCCTAAGCCCCAGAAAGGCTGCAATCTATAGTGGTAGAGGGAGTGAGGGGATATTACTATAGCACCATTTCTTTGTGTTGATGAATCACATAACCTTCTCATAGTCATATATTTTTATGCATTATAATTGATTTTTCATATTTAATTTTTATGGTTCTTTTATTTGTTTTTTAACAAAAATTAGAATTGGCATACACCCTTTAGTGTCAGCGGAGTGAGTGGGAGGAAATGGAATATTCAATCAGTAGAAACTTATTAAGTGTATGGTCAATATATCCATCAATAATTTTTGTTCTTGGAGGTGGAGTCAAGATGGCGGTCTAGAAGGAGCAGAAGTTCAGACCTCTGAATACCCTTCCGATCACAAGCTGAATGCTACTAGGGGACTAAAAATCAAACCTAACAACAAGACAGAGCCAAGGAACTCCCCCCACCACCACTGTACTCAATTCAAAAGGTATGCTCCCCCCCAAAAAAAGCCAGAATCTGAGAACACCCAGATTTAAGGGGAAGGCAGAAGGAAGGTCCGAGGACCCCTCCCCCCCACCCAGAGCTCTAAGCCTCCAGTGACAGTGGAAACTTCTGGGCGGGCAAAGGAGCTGGTCTAGAGGGTATACCTTGTCAGCAGGGCTGTGCCAATCTCACAGGGTCAAAAACAGATGGCGGGGAAGTAGCCGGAGTGAGAGCATAGAGCTGGCAGCCTGGTCAGAGCTGTGGAGATCCTCCAAATTACTCCAGCTTTCCAGGAGTTTTTGACCTCAGAGCACACCCAGCCCAACCCAGCTGAACTTAATCCCATCAAAAGTCTTCAGAACTCAGGGAAGCCCAGGCTCCAACACCCATCCATCACTGACTGTTGGACTTTAATCCAATCAAAAGCCTCCAGAGGACAGGGAAGCTCAAACTCCAACAGCCCTCCCCAACAGACTGCACCGAGAAATCTTCTGTCAAAATTCCAAGAGGGGAGACTGACAGAAGGCCCCAAAACAAAAAAAAAATGAAAGAAGCAAGAGCACAGACATATACAGGGAGCAAAGAAGGGGTAAATATGAGCAAACAACAGAAAAAGAAGAAAGAAATTACATTAGACAGCTTCTATTCAGCAAACAGAACAGAGGAGGAGGGATAAGCAAACGATAAATCAGAAATCCCAGTGAAATGGATGCAGGCATTGGAAGAACTAAAAATGCAATTCAAAACACAATTGAGAGAGGCTGAAGACAATTGGGAAAAGAACTTAAAAACTAAGATAAGTCCTCTGGAAACAGAGGTACTTGAATTAAAATGAGAAAATTATGTCTTGAAAGCCAAAACCAACCATCTGGAAAATGACGCAAAGGAGATGAAAGACGAGGCAAAGAAGATGAAAGATCAGGCAAAAGAGATGAAAGATGAGGTAAAGAGGATGAAAGATGATGTCCAAAGAAAATCAGACCAGAAGGAGAAGGATGACCAAAAAACCAGGGATGGAATCCAGTCTTGAAGAACCAGAATACAACAACTAGAATTAAGTGACCTCATAAGGCAGCAGGACACTATAAAACAAAACCAAAAGAATGAAAAAATTGAGGAAAATATGAAGCATCTCATTCACAAAACAGAGTATTTAGAAAATCGTTCGAGGAGAGACAATTTAAGAATCATTGGTCTACCAGAAGACCATGACAAAAGAAAAAGCATGGACACAATGCTACAGGAAATTATGTATGTATGGAAAATCACCTTAAAAATATAAAATACTTAGGAATCCATCTGCCGAGACAAACACAGGAACTATATGAACACAACTACAAAACACTCTCCACACAGTTAGAACTAGATCTAAACAATTGGAAAAACATTGACTGCTCATGGGTGGGATGAGCTAACATAATAAAAATGATAATCCTACCCAAATTAATTTACTCATTTAGTGCCATACCCATTGAACTACCAAAAAACTTTTTGCTAAATTAGAATAAAGTGCAACAAACTTTAATTGGAAGAACAAAAAATCAAGGATATCCAGGGAAATCATGAAAAAAATGCAAAGGAAGGAGGACTTGCAATATCAAATCTCAAACTTTACTATAAAGCAGTGGATATCTAAACAATTTGGTACTGGCTAATAGACAGAAAGGAAGATCAATGGAATAGACTTGGGGTAAATGACCTCAGTAGTGTATGATAAGCCCCAAGATCCAAGTTTTGGGGACCAAAACCCACTATTTGATAAAAAACTGCGGGGAAAATTGGTAGATAGTATGGGAGAGATTAGATTTGGATCAACATCTCACACCCTACACCAAGATAAACTCAGAATGGGTGAATGACCTGAATATAAAGAAGGAAATTATAACAAATTAGGTGAATAAAGAATAATGTAATTAGGTGAATACAGATTTTTGAGAAAGGAAAGACTTTAAAACCAAGCTAGGGCTAGAAAAAATCACAAAATGTAAAATCAAGAATTTTGATTACATCAAATTAAAAAGTTTTTGTACAAACAAAACTAATGCATTCAAAATTAGAAAGGAACCAACAAATTGGGAAACAATCTTTATTCCAAAAACCTCTGACAAAGTTTTAATTACTCAAATTTATAAAGAGCTAAACCAATTATACAAAAAAGCAAGCCATTCTCTTATTGATAAATGGACAAGGGACATAAATAGGCAATTTTTCAGTCAAAGAAATCAAAACTATTAATAAGCACATGAAAAAGTGTTTTAAATCTCTTATAATCATAGAAATGCAAATCAAAAGAACTCTGAGGTATCACCTCACACCTAGCAGACTGACTAACATGATAGCAAAGGAAAGTAATGAATGTTGGAGGGGATATGGTAAAGTCAGGACATTAATTCATTGCTGGTGGAGTTGTGAATTGATCCAACCATTCTGGAGGGCAATTTGGAACTATGCCCAAAGGATAATAAAAGACTGTCTGCCCTTTGATCCAGCCATAGCACTGCTGGGTTTGTACCCCAAAGAGATAAGGAAAAAGACATGTACAAAAAATACTCATAGTTGCATTCTTTGTGGTGGCAAAAAAAAATTGAAAAATGAGGGGATTCCTTTCAATTGGGGAATGGCTGAACAAATTTTGGTATATGTTGGTAATGGAATACTATTGTGCTCAATGGAATAATAAAGTGGAGGAATTCCATGGGGACTGGAATAACCTCCAGGAAGTGATGCAGAGTGAGAGGAGCAGAATCAGCGAAACATTGTACACAGAGACTGATACACTGTGGTACAATCAAGTGTAATGGACTTCTGCATTAGTGGCAATGCAGTGATCCTGATCAACTTGGAGGAATCAACAAGAAAGAACACTATCCACATCCAGAGGAAACACAGTGGGAGTAAAAACATTGAGAAAAACAACTGCTTGAATACATGGATCTTAGGGATATGGTTGGGGATGTAGACTCTAAATGAATATCCTAATGCAAACAACAACATGGAAATAGGTTCTGATCAAGGACACAAGTAATACCCAATGAAATTGGGCATTGGCTGTGAGAAGTGTGGGTGGATGGGAGGGAGGGAAATAATGTGATTATTGTAACCAAGGAATAATGTTCTAAATTGACTAAATAAACTAATTCAAATGGAAAAATATATATGTAGATTCCCCTACATAAAAAAATAATTTTGGTTCTTTGTACACGTTATAAAATGAAAATCACTCAGGAATAGAGAGAGCTCCACCCATGGGCAATATGACATTCCTGGGGTCAACTCAGACTCTGAATGTTGCTTCCTGTCAATCTAATTTCTTGACTCAAGCTAAATCCACAGCCAGAGATGACTGGCCTATGGCCAAATCCAATCTAGTACTCTCCAAATCACTGGCTACACTAAACTTCCAAAAACTGAGCCAAATGCCCCGGAATGAGGTCTGAAAGGAATTGTCTCCATTTGTCAGGGAAGGACACA
Source organism: Monodelphis domestica (assembly GCF_027887165.1). Lineage (NCBI taxonomy): Eukaryota > Metazoa > Chordata > Mammalia > Didelphimorphia > Didelphidae > Monodelphis > Monodelphis domestica. Next base: position 402,588,557 of record NC_077227.1, on the reverse strand, counting down.
CACTCCTTAATTGCCCATTTCCTTCCTCTGCATCATTTTGTGCAGAGGAAGGACACTGGAGAGGGCAAGGACCTTGGCTAAGGTTATCCATCTCTTTTCCTCTTTTTCCTTTCCCAAATAATCTGTCCTCTCCCTCCAAGATGATTCTAGATTCTTTAATTTCCATAAATTTATATGGAAAAAAATCCTTTTTCTGGCACTTTTTTCTCCTATGAATGTGTTGTTGTTATTCCCATAATTCTATCTTCTATGCGGTTGAGATTGGTTTTGGGGGAGAGACTGAAGGACGATAGGAGATACTGGTATCTAGAAATCTCAGGTGAATTAAAAAAAAAACTTAAATCACTGGGTTTGTCTTGTGTGATCTTTAATTTTTTTTGGAGGGGTGCTTTTTTTCACTTTCTGAGAGTATTTTCAATTGGCTTACCACAAAACAATGTACTTTTCTGTAATAAACTAACATTTTCAAAGCATTTTGCTAATTCCTACACTGTGGAGGAAAATAAATACAAATATTGTTATGTCTATTTTACAGTTGAAGAAACTGAGACTCAAGAAGGAAAATGACTTAGTCATATGTAATCTTTATATCAAAAGTTGTCACATGATGTAAAAGGGGCAACATATACTTCATGGGATTCCTCATCTTTCTGGCTAATTGTCTGTTCTCATAAAAAAAAAAAACTGATGTCACTGCATAGTTTTTCATATTCAGAACTTTCTTCCTATAGTCCCATTGTCCTAACTGGCAAGTGTCTAATATAAATCAATATACCATTCCAACATGGCTCCTTCCAAGCTTCAATTTATTCCCCAGGTGTCTCTTCATAAGCTCCTTTGCTGCCATAAAATACTCTCCACAGTGCTCTCCCTCCCCATCTTTCCATTATTGATCTATTTTTCTATGACTCCACCAAAAAAAAAAAATGCTTTCTCTGTCTACTGCCTTAAAAAACAAAACATAATATTGTCTTGACCTATTAGGATCAATTTTCTTTGAGGTAAGAACTGCCTTCACATTTATATGTGTATCCTCAGTGCATAATACAGTATTTGGCACATAATAAACAGTATTAATAATTTTTAAAAATCCAGTCATTCATATGTTCCTTCATTCATTCATTTTTTCCTAACCCCTTACCTTCTGTCTTAGAATCCATATAGTGTATTGGTTCTAAGGTAGAAGAATGGTGAGTGCTAGGCAATGGGGGTTAAGTGACTTGCCCAGGGCCATATAGCTAAGAAGTGTCTGAGGCATGATTTCAACCCAGTATATCCTATCTCTAGGCCTGACTCTTAATCCAAGGAGCCACCCCCATTCATTCATTCTTGACATGTCAAAGTCTGTTGTCATATACTTGCCCACTTGAAAACACACAGTCGACTAAACTCAAATAATATTATTTGTAGCTTAAAGAATAAAAGCAAAAATCATATTATTTCATGGAAAAAATATACTACCTGTCAACGAGTAAGCCTTCTTCAGAAATGTATAAAACGTTAGTCATCTTAAATCATATATTAAGTAGGGCTCGCAGTAGATATTGACTGACCCCATCAGAGTTATCTACAATTCCAGGTAGGTGGCATAGACAAGGATCCCTACAGCCACTGTTATCCTTTCACAGCTATACAGAGATCATTGCAAATGGTTTAGTTAATACCAGTCCTTTGTACAAAGAAAACACTTGAATACTCCCAAGATTTCCTCTCAGAGACAATATAAGAATAGTTGGATTCCTGAAAAGTTACAGTAAAAAAGAGTTTAGATACTACCCTCTAAGAAATTATTGAAAACTATCTAGAAATTCTAGAATCAAAAGACAAAATAAAAATTGAAAGAATCCACCAGTCAACCACCCCAAAGAATCCCAAAGATGAAATGCACAGGAATGCTATTGCTAAGTTCCACAGAACCTAGGTTAAGGGGAAAATACTATAAGCAACAAGGGGGGAAAAAATTTAAATACTGTGGAGTCAGTATAAAACAAAACAGCAGCTACACCATTAAAACAAGACACAGAACACAGCATTTTGTAGAGCAAAAGAACTGGGTTTATAATCAAGAGAAACATATTAAGCAAAAGTGAGCATAATTATGAAAGGTAAAAAAAATGGATATTTAACAAACTAAAGGAATTTCAAGTATTAATGGGTAAAAACCCAGAACTCAGCAGAAATAGTGATCTATAAGAAATATACAAAGGTAATGAAAGACTAATCATAAGCAACGCAAGAGGTCAAAGCACTTGATTCCTGAATGGGAAAATGTTATCTTTGGTCACAGGGAATGCCATAATTGCCTGGGTGTTTTGAAGAGGTATGAATGAATAGAAGACTCAATGTTGAGGTGATTGAGATGGAATGAGCCAAAATGGTGGTGGAATAAACCAAGAGGAGGTAGGATTGAACGACTATCTCATATGGAGGAGAGATGAGTAGAGGAACTGCTGTGGAGAAAGGGACAAGGGGGTAAAGGACTAGTAGTACTACAATCCTACTCTCATCAGACATGTGATAAAGTGAGAACAATATACAGAATTAGAAGAGTAAAAGTCTTCTTAACACACAGAGAAACAGGGGGGGAAAGGGAATGGGATAAGGGAGAGACTGGGAGTCCCTTTAGGAGACTGGAGGATAAGAGAAGGAAGGGTATGTTCTACATTTCCTCCATCTTGTGCTTATTTAAACTTGTGGAATAATTAATCTTGGGACAGAGAAGAATTTGTAATAGAATTTAACTATTAATAATAATGACTCCTTATATTTTATTGTGCTTTAAGCTACATGAGTAGCTAGGTGATATAGTAAGGAGGGCAAAGGGATAAGTAAAGGGGCACAATGAGGATCATCCAGAAGACAGCATATATCAGGGGGTAGACATGGTAAGGTGAGGATATAAGGGAGGGACTCTGGATTAGATAGGGGTAGGGATTTTTAGAATCTAACTTATATCAAGAAGTAGGAGCGCATGGTAGGAAGAGCATTTTGAAAAGACGGATAGAATAAGGATTAAAAGGGAAAAGGATACGAGAAGGACCTTTGGAAAGGTGAGTCAATTTGGAACTATGAAAGCAAGGGGAGCAGATAAGGCAGGATTTGGGGGAAAGGGTGTGAGTTGGAGAGGTATTGTTCAAAAGAAATTGAACATCTGAGGAGGAACAAGATGGAAAGAAGGAAAAGGACAAATAGTGAGAAGGAATTGGAGTAAGTGGAAATGCACAGCTAGTAACTTACATCTAGTGTAAATAGAATGAATTCATCCATGGGAAGAAAATGAGTAGTAGAAAGGGTAAAAAAATAAGGATCTAAAAATGTGTGGTTTTAAAGAAACACACTGAAAATGAGAGACATACAAAGAGTAAAGTTGAGGAGCTAGAACAAAAAATGCTATTCCTCAGATGATCCAGAGAAGGGAGGGGTAGTAGTCATGATTTGTGGCAAAATTGGGGCTGAAATGTATATATTTGGAAGTGATAGAGATGGTAACTATATTGTGTTGGAGGCTACTATGGATAATGAAACATTATCAGTATTGGACCTGTATGCGTCAATAATTATACCATCCATATTTTAAAAGGAAAAACTAAGTAAGATACAGATGGAAATAGATAGCAAAATAATAATAGTGGAGGACTTTTAATTTTATCTTTTCAGTACTAGATAAATCTAACCAAAAAACAAATAAGAAATTCAGGAGATGAATAGAATCTTTGATAAATTTAATAAGATAAAAATCTAGAGAGCTCCCACACAACTGCATAAGATCTAAGCCTGAGTATAAAAATAGTCTAAACAGTTTCTGGTGGGACAACAATGGTTTAGAAAGCATAAATATTTTCCCAAAGTCTTATTTTAACTTTCATCATATTATGGAGATAAACCTGTATTACTTAGGGATTGTGGCATCATAATAACTAGTTCCATTGATATAACCAAGCTGGAAAGACTTGGTTTTGTAAAGAGTATGGTCCTGGCAACAGATTGTGTCTGCTACCTAAGGACCAATCCAGTTAAATATGGCATGATAATGTATGTAAACTGATAACCAGATGATTTAAGTTAATCAAAATAACTGCTGATAGGAACATGTAGAAATAGGCCTGATATTTCATTGCTAGAGTAGTTGTGAATTTGTTTTTAGAAACCAAGATGGAAATATACATTAAGAGCTGTGATGTAATGCTCATTGACCTAGGGATCCTATTAGTAGGATTTGGTTCTAAGTGCATTATTGAGAGGGTAAAAAGCTATGCATGTATTAAACTATTCATAAAAGCTTTGTTTGTAATGACAAAATAACTGGAAATAGCTCAAATACAATAATTTGGGAGAAATTGCTAAATAGATTGTAATATTTGAATGTAATGGATTATTGTAAATATAAAGAAAGTAAGGAAATATATGGAGATGTGAAAAGAGAAGGAAAGAGAATAAGAATATTACATACTTTCATTATATTAAAATAAGTAACAGCCACAAAATCAAGAGAAAAATGCATCAAATCCAGAGAACTGAAAAATAGAGAATGTTTATATTAGCACATATATTAACATATTTTAAACAAATTGTAAAAAATGTTTTGCATATAATTTTGTGCACTTGTTTTTTTAAATATTTTATAGGTGGTGGTTACTAATTATATAATAAAAAAATTGGGAACGAAAAGAATTCCTTTCTCTTGATATTTTATCAAGTTTTCCCTCCACATAGCTGAAGTACATTGTCAGAAAAGAAGGGCTCTACAGAGACCAGCTGGATGTCCAGAAAACCTCCTCTTGGGCAGTGTAGTTGAAGGTACAATTTCCTCGCATTTGCCTCTGCCATTAATAGTAGGGATGAGAAAGAGAGGATCCTCTTCCATATTTCAGGATCATAAGAGCTACATTCCGCTCTATCCTTCAAAAACAGGAAAATACAGAGTCTATGACTAAAGATTTCCTATTTCTATAATTCTAGATTTAGAGTTTGGAGCTCACCTAATTTAACCTCTTGATTTTACAATTGAAAAAATAGACATACAGAAATGTTAAGTGATGTTAATATTATATGGCTAATTAAAATTTCTTTGATTCAAATACAGGTTCCTCTGATGCCAAACTCTATACTTTTTTCACTATCCCACCTTATGCCACCAATTCATCCCAAATTACTGAGACCAATACTCCATAAGGTGCCAAATTACACATCCATGGTCTCCACAAGAACAAAGCATTGAAAATCCCAAGGTCTCATTCGAGTTGATCAATGAACTTTTTGGATCAACTACTAGCATTTAATACTATTTTATAATTTTCTTCATGTGATATTTCCATTTATGATTAGAAAAAATAGTATGAGTTACTGCTATATCATGTAGATTTGTGAGACTTAACAGGGTCTCATAAAATTGTCACAGAAAAACTGGATTTAAAAAAATAGAATATTTTTTAAATTGCTTTAAATTCAATGAAGCAAATATAAAAAGGAACTTGAAGCAATGGGACCATAATTAGGTAAAACTGTACTCACCACAACATTTCTTTTCCAAAGACCAAAAGAATTATAGACTTACATATTAATTATCTGACCAAAGAAAGAGGAAGAAGTGAGAAAGAAAAGGGAGTATAAAAAATTATTTCTTCATTAGGCTATAATAGACCAGTAAGCTGGGTCAAGTAATATTAAAATAATAAGTACATTATTTATTCCTTACCTGTTTTGTGCCAGGCATTGTGCCATGTACTGGGGATACAAATATGAAAAAGATAAGCAACTTCCCTCTTAAGGGATGTTATAATTCAAAGGGGGAAGACAATTTACAAAAGAAAAACAAAATGGAAGTGGAGGGTGGAGGGTAGTGGAAAGCTACTAAAGGTGGGGAAAAGGCAAAGAAGTCTAAAACTGAGTTCAGCCAGAGAAAGTGAAAAAATCTAAAATGCGTGTGTCCAGTAGAGAAATAAATATAGTATGGCTTTATGAGCTACTCTGTACGTGTGTGTGTATGTGTGGTGTATGTATATAATATCAAGTATGTTTGATGAGGAAAGAAACTATCAAATTTGGTAAAATTATGACTTAGGTATTTGGTGAAATGATATAAATGTTTCCTTCTTGACTTTTGGAATTGCTAATTCCACAAATATGGATATAGAGATAGAAGGTTCTACAGAAGTCATCTAATTCAACACACTCATTTTTCATAAGAGGAAACTGAGGACTACGAAGGCAGGCAGAGTCAATATTAGTTCTAAGTTCTTCTGAACCCAGTTCTAGAGCTTTTTCTGGTAGGTCTTGTCTAATGTAAGCTTTGTCTCTCCTCCCACATTCAACACTATACTCTACACACTTGCTTAATAAATGTTTGTCGAATGAATGAATGAATAATAAATGAATGTCTTTAATTGTCAATACTTATGCAGTTCAGGAGACCATCAGTGATTCTGGCATGGTGCCTATGACTGCCTGCTTACAACCAGTCATTTATAAGACCTGCCATTAATAAAAGGTGATGAAGTGAATTTTCTGATTCTTAATCAATAAACTGGGTCCAAAATGGATGAGATATTTTCTAACAGTGTTTGGGAAAGGCACATTTAATTCAGCGAGCAGGTATTAAGTGCCTACTACATGCATGAAATCCCTTTAGAAACTGATAGGGATGACAACTATCATTGCCCTCTGTGACACCTAGTGAGAAATAAAAGTACTATGGAGTGTGCTTGGGATAAAAGAGATACTCCAAAGAGTTATAAGAAAATTTGAGAACAAGAATTCTTTCTCCTGGCAGAGGAAGAAAGGCCCATGGGGGAAGAAGTATAATGAATGAGCTGTGTTTTGAAGAAAAAGAAGGATTAAAAACATTTTTTAAACCCTTACCTTCCATTTTGTAATCAGTAGTGCATTGGCTCTAGGACAGAAGATTGGTAAGGGCAAGGCAATGGGGGTTAAGAGACTTGTCACACAGCTACGAAGTGTCTGAGGTTGGATTTGAACCTAGGATCTCCTGCCTCTAGGCCTGGCTTTCAATCCACTGAGCCACCCAGCTGCCACCCAGCTGCCCCCCAAAAGAAGGATTTTGAAAGACAATGCTCAGGATGCATCACAGTCTCTAGAGATGGCCTACTCCAAAGCATGAAGGCAGAAGATGGAATGCTGAGTTTGGGGAGCAGCCAAAGCATCCACTTTGGTTGGAAATAATGAGACTAATAGGAAATAGCATTAGAAATGTATATTGGAGCTTGATTCAGGTTAATATCAATCAAAAAAATTATACTTTATCCTTCCTATAAGTAGTCACTGAAGCCTAAAAGAAAGCCATAGATGAAAGGGTTTTTTTTAATTAATTAATTGATTTAGAATATTTTTCCATGGTTATATGATTCATGTTCTTTCCCTCTCCTCCTCTTCCCGCCCCCCAGAGTCAACAAGCAATTCAACTGGGCTTTACATGTGTCATTGTTCAAAACCTATTTACATATCATTAATATTTGCAGTCTCATTGGATTGATAGTAATCATTTAAAGTCAAAATCCCCAATTATATACCCCTCATACAATGGGATCAATCATATGTTTTTCTTATGTGTTTCTACTCTCAAAGTGTTTTCTCTGGATGTGGATAGTGTGATTTCCCATAAGTTCCTCCGGATTGTCCTGGATCACTGCATTGCCACTAAGGGAGAAGTCCAGATTGTGCCACAGTGCATCAGTCTCTGTGTACAATGTTCTCCTGGTTCTGCTCCTCTCGCTCTGCATCACTTCCTGGAGGTTGTTCCAGTCTCCATGGAACTTCTTCACTTTATTATTCCTTTTAGCACAATAGTATTCCATCACCAACATATACCACAATTTGTTCAGCCATTCCCCAATTGAAGGGCATCCCCTCCTTTTCCAGATAAAGGGTTTTAAATAAGAGGTTTCATATGGCCACACTTGTGCAATGGGAATTTTATTTTGAGAAGTGTGTGAAGGATAGGTTTTCAAGAAACAAGGAGATATAATGAGAAACTAGTGCAATAGTCCAGTAGAAATATGATAAAATACTTCACTAGAGTAGATATGTGAGGGGAAAGAAGGGGACAGGTTTGAGAGATGCCATAAAAGTAATAAAAAGTTGACAACTGCTTATTTCATCTAACTGTGTAAATTGCTGCTCCTGGAGTGCTCATTGGGAAGGTAGACTTTGCTGGGAATACAAATCTCTATAGACAATCCTTGCCTTGAAATTTCAGTCTCTCTACAGGAAGTCTATGTGCTAGAAGTAATTCTTGGGCAAACTCTCTTTGCATATAGAGATTACAGAGAACTCAAAAATTTTCTCTTTATTTGTGCAATCTGATTGGGCTTTCTCATCATAATTTTTCAAGACTAGCACTGGTCCGTGGGGATTTTGAGAAGGCACAAGGAAGCAAAACACGGAATAGCTCCTCTCTCTCCTCCATTCTTACTCTCATTCTCAATCACTGAACTAGCTGTGATCCCAAACACTGCGCTCAACTCCCCTCCTAAACCTACTCTACATAGCTTTCTGAAAACAAACTAACTTTTCTTTTTCACTTTCTTCTCTAAGGAACACTACTTACCCAAACTCCTATAGGCCTAATGATCAGTTTCCACCATCATGTTCTCATAAATACCAACATCAAAATGTGTCCCTATGATGCTTAAATCATCCAAAGGCATAGAAGTTAGAGGCAGCTGTATATCCCCCCCGTCTTCCGCTCATAGTTTTACTGACAATCTTAGACTTCAACAGTGAAATCTCACTCTTCCACCACCATATGGTGCTGCTTTTTTCTGCCTCTAGTTTCTGCCAATAGCACCAAACATGCATATACAGACACAAACAGCTGAGCCTACTCCATCTGCTTTAGGATGATCTGTATTTTCATGTTTTTCCATCATAAAAGTCAGGATTGCCTACACATAGAAAAAGCCCATTTGTTACATGCAACTTTCAGAACTACCTGAATCCAGAATGATAGAAGATTAGCATTTGTCCCTAACAAGAAAAGTGGTTCCATGGATAAGAACTAGATTTGAAGTTAGAGAACTTGAATTCAAACCCCATCTGTCACATGCTGCCTTTGTGACATTTAACGAGTTACTTAATCTTTATGGGCCTTTTTCTTCACCTGTAAAATGAGAAGGTTGGACCAGACAATCTCTAAGATACTTTCCAGCTTTAAATCTGACAACATTAGTCAAATTCATTATAAATCACAAAGGTCCATGTAAACCTACATGTCTGTAAACATGCTGACAGGGAGAATGTTATAATGAAAATAAATCTGGACTTGAATTCAATACACATAGATTAAATCCTGGTTCCAACACTTATTTTGAATGTCATTTAATTTCTCTAAGCCTCATTTTCTGTATATGTACAATATTTGTTATCTTCACCTTATATAGTTATTATTAGGAAAGTATTTTATAAACCTTAAAATGTGTTAGAGATTTGAGTGGCATATGTATGTGTGTATATGAATGAGGTTTGTGAATATTAACTGCATTAGGATAATAATGTGGTCCCAAGATTCTGCCCCATGATTGAGCTATGTAGTAAAACCAAAGGTCTCCCCAGGGTGGCACCTCTTTGCCTGGGCTTAGAGTTACTTTTAACTATTCAATGCTGATTCCTGGAAATCAATTGCAAGAAGACTGTTGCTAACATGAACAGACTTGTGGTTGTGTTGACAGAGCCAAAACAACAGCTTAAAGCAAATCCCAGCTGCAGTATTGCTCCCCTGCCTATCACTGTCTGTCTCTCCTGCTCCCTGAGAGAATATCGCCTACAACAGACATTGCATCATCCATGTGTTGTAATCTTTCCTCCACTGCATTTGTCTTTAGACAAAAGAAGAAAAAAAACTAAAGGTATTTACTTATTAAGAAGGCAGTCTTATGTCTCAGCATCCTTTACACCTTCCCACACACAGGGTGGTATGGTTGGAACAAGCTGTCCAGGGAGACAGATGACCAAGGAGACCCATATAAAAGCTCTGCCTCAATCATGAGTTAAATTTATCACGTGAGGCAAATATCTCACTTCTTTGGGTTTCATCTCTACCAGGAGCTGATCACCAGAGATGACATCTAAGGTCTTTTCTAGCTCTGATTTTCTGTGATATTCTCTGTATTCTCCCTTCTTTTGTATTCTATTTCTTACAACTCTTAACATTCAATATTCTAACATTCCTTCAAGTTCTAAGATTTATCTATTCACTTGGACAGAGGTCAAGTTGATGGATGGCATAAAAGCCCTAAGTAACTAGCCTGTCCCTTTCAGAAGCCTACATGAAAGAGAAACACAAAAGAGGCAGTCAGTCTGTTTTAAACATGCAGATTAGAGATCAGAAGAAGTGGGGATGAGTAGACATGGGTCTAAAGAGGGACAAGGGTCTAGGTTTTAGAAAATTTAATCTTCTTTCACTCAACAGGAGGACATTGAAGGAATTTTCCTCTCTTACACAGAATGACAAGGAGTATGTTTTAGTCTCTGAATGGGAGTTAAATGGGCCTAAATTAAGAGATAGAGGTATCCATCCAAGTAGTCTGTGATATTGTTTTTCATTTTTAACAATTCCCACTTAACTCTGGACTCTTTCACCCTCCTAATCATTTTTATCTGACTAGGTATTTGGGATCATCAGACTTCTATAGCTAAAAGGACTTTAGATATGATTTAGATTAATGATCCCATTTTTAGAGATGAGGACACTGAGATGGAGAGAAGGAAAGAAACAGTACCTTTTTAAAATTTAGATCATTATTAAATGCTTATTGTGTTGTATTTCATGTTCTCTTACTTGTAGCATTTGAGTTAAGGATTACTGGGAGCTACTGGGTGGAGACCTCCTTTTACCCTGGTACATGTCCATGGAACACATGGTACCTCTGTTTCTATTGTGTTTTAAATCTTAATATTCAACAAATGTGCCAGAGAAAGAACCAGTACCAGAGAAAGAACCACTTCTGAGCAATGAAGTATTAGAACAGTCATCTGAGTTCCAGAAACTCTGGTCAATGGTCTTTCGGGAGTCTCAGCAGCTGAGTTTGGTGAAGATCTAAATCTGAAAAAAATATTCTTATCAAGACTAGCAGTAAATCAACATGACAGCTGAGATACTGGATTGTGTAAGAAAGGGAGCAGTTAGTACATTAGCTGACACACTCAGATTTGAAGTCAGTGGGGAGAATGTTTTGTATCAAGTATCTCAAGTTTGAGTCCACTTTACCTAGAAGAGGAATACAAAGAGAATTGATCCTCAGTTTAGAATTTTGTTTTAATTCAATCATTGATAAACTTTCACTGTAAATGTTCATCTTTGATTTTGAAAAGGACCAATGGCATCAGTGCATGATGTTTTTTTTTCTTTTTTCTTTGTATTTTTCTTTGGTCATTTCCAAACATTATTCATTGGAAACAAAGATCATTTTCTTTTCTTCCCCTTCCCCCCCCCCCCTTCCCACCACCTCTCCCATAGCCCAGGCGTGATTCCACTGGGTATCACATGTGTTCTTGATTCATACCCATTTCCATGTTGTTGGTATTTGCATTAGAGTGTTCATTTAGAGTCTCTCCTTAGTCATATCCCCTCCACCCCTGTAGTCAAGCAGTTGCTTTTCATCTGTGTTTTTACTCCCACAGTTTATCCTCTGCTTGTGGATAGTGTTTTTTAGATCCCTGCAGATTGTTCAGAGACACTACATTGCCACTAATGGAGAAGTCCATTACCTTCCATTGTACCACAATGTATCAGTCTCTGTGTACAATGTTTTCCTGGTTCTGCTCCTTTCACTATGCATTACTTCCTGGAGGTTGTTCCAGTCTCCATGGAATTCCTCTACTTTATTATTCCTTTTAGCACAATAGTATTCCATCACCAACATATACCACAATTTGTTTAGCCATTCCCCAATCGAAGGGCATCCCCTCATTTTCCAATTTTTAGCCACCACAAAGAGTGCAGCTATGAATATTCTTGTACAAGTCTTTTTCCTTATTATCTCTTTGGGGTACAAACCCAGTAGTGCTATGGCTGGATCAAAGGGCAGAAGTCTTTTATCGCCCTTTGGGCATAGTTCCAAATTGCCCTCCTGAATGGTTGGATTAATTCACAACTCCACCAGCAATGAATTAGTGTCCCTACTTTGCCACATCCCCTCCAGCATTCATTACTTTCCATAGCTGTCATGTTAGCCAATCTGCTAGGTGTGAGGTGATACCTCAGAGTTGTTTTGATTTGCATCTCTCTGATTATAAGAGATGTAGAACACTTTTTCATGTGCTTATTAATAGTTTTGATTTCTTTGGCTGAGAACTATCTGTTCATGTCCCTTGCCCATTTATCAATTGGAGAATGGCTTGATTTTTTGTACAATTGATGTAGCTCTTTGTAAATTTGAGTAATTAAACCTTTGTCAGAGGTTTTTATGAAGATTATTTCCCAATTTGTTGCTTCCCTTCTGATTTTAGTTACATTGGTTTTGTTTGTACAAAAACTTTTTAATTTGATGTAGTCAAAATTATTTATTTTGCATTTTGTAACTCTTTCTAAGTCTTGCTTGGTTTTAAAATCTTTCCCTTCCCAAAGGTCTAACAGGTATACTATTCTGTGTTCACCTAATTTACTTATAGTTTCTTTCTTTATGTTCAAGTCATTCACCCATTCTGAATTTATCTTGGTGTAGGATGTGAGGTGTTGATCCAAACCTAATCTCTCCCACACTGTCTTCCAATTTTCCCAGCAGTTTTTATCAAATAATGGATTTTTATCCCAAAAGCTGGGGTCTTTGGGTTTGTCATAAACTGTCTTGCTGAGATCATTTACGCCAAGTCTATTCCACTGATCCTCCTTTCTGTCTCTTAGCCAGTACCAAATTGTTTTGATAACCACTGCTTTATAGTATAGTGTGAGATCTGGGACTGCAAATCCTCCTTCCTTTGCATTTTTTCCTTTTTTTTTGTCAGTTGGTGCCCAATAGATTTGGCTCCACCCTCTTACTTTCACCCTATGTGTATCTACCTTTCTCATATGTGTTTCTTGTAGACAGCATATGGTAGGGTTTTGGACTCTAATCCACTCTGCTATTCGCTTGCATTTTATGGGTGAGTTCATTCCATTCACATTCAGAGTTATGATTACTAGCTGTGTATTTCCCAGCATTTTGTTTTCTGCTCCTTTACCTGCTTTTTCTTCTTTCACTATTTCCTTTTATACCAATGTTTGCTTTTGAACAGTCCCCCTTGTTCCCACCCTTATTTTACTTCCCTTTCTACCCCTCTCCCTATTTATCCCCCCCTTATTTTCCCTGTAGTCTTTCTAAAATTAACCCCCTGCTCCCTCCCTCTCTTGTACTGCTTCCCTCCCCACCAGACTGTTTGTTACCCTTCTACTCCCCTATAGGGTGCAAATCTATTCTCTGCCCCCAATGGATTGGATTGTTTTTCCCTCTTTGAGTCACTTTCAAAGCACGTAAAAGTTGAGTATTTCCTGTCTCCGACCTCTTTACCCTTCCAGTGTATTGATGTTCTCCCCCCTCCCACCATGAGCTTCTTTATGACATATAAATTTACCCCCATTTGTTTCTTTTCCCATTTCTTTTAATATTAACCTATTTTAAGCTCTAGTTACATATATATATGCATACTCATGCGTATGTATTCTTGCATGCATATATCTATATACCTATTTATGTCTTGTCCTTTCATCCTATACAGTTTGTTGCTGTTCCCTCTAAGTATACTTCTTTTTGCTGCCCAGCTAATAACAACAGTTTTTAAGAGTTACCAATGATCTCTTTTCTTATAGGGATACATATCATTTTAACTTATTGAGTCTCTTAAAAATATTTTTTTTGTTTTTCTTTTTTCCCCCTTTTTTTAAATTACCTTTTGATGATTCTCTTGAGTTCTGTGCTTGGACATCAAATTTTCTGTTCAGGTCTGGTCTTTTCTTTACGAATTCTTGAAATTCTTCTATTTTGTTGAATGACCATACTTTCCCCTGTAAGAATATAGTCAGTTTTGCTGGATAGTTGATTCTTGGTTGTAGACCTAGTTCCCTTGCTTTCCAGAATATCATATTCCATGCCTTTCTTTTTTTCAGTATGGATGCAGCCAGATCCTGAGTTATCCTCACTGTGGTTCCTTGGTATCTGAATGACTTCTTCTTGTAACATCTTTTCTTTGGTCTTATAGTTCTTGAAATTGGCTATAACATTTCTGGGTGTTGTCAGTTGGGGATTAAGTACAGGAGGTGATCTGTGGATTCTATCAATCTCCACTTTTCCCTCGTGTTCAAGGATTTCAGGGCAGTTTTCTTTAATAATTTCCTGTAATATAATGTCCAGGCTTTTTCTTTTGTCATGGTCTTCTGGTAGGCCAATAATTCTTAAATTGTCTCTCCTTGAACGATTTTCTAAATCTTCTGTTTTGTGAATGAGATGCTTCATATTTTCCTCAATTTTTCATTCTTTTGGTTTTGTTTTATACTGTCTTGCTGCCTTATGAGGTCGCTTGATTCAAGTTGTTGTATTCTGGTTCTTAAAGACTGGATTTCATCCTTAGTTTTTTGGTCATCCTTTTCCTTTCGGTCGGATTTTCTTTGGAGGTCATCTTTCATCTTCTTCTCCTCATCTTTCGTCTGCTTTGCCTCATCTTTCATCTCCTTTGCCTCATTTTCCAGCTGGTTGATTTTGGCTTTCAAGACACTCTTTTCTGTTTCCAGATGACTTATCTTAGTTTTTAAGTTCTTTTCCCAATTGTCTTCAGCCTCTCTTAATTGTATTTTGAATTGCACTTTGAGTTCTTCCAAAGCCTGTATCCAATTCGCTGGGATTTCTGATTTTTTCTTTGCTGGGTCCTCCCCCTCTGTTTCATTCGCTCTTTGCTCATTACCTGTACAGAAGCTGTCTATTGTAATTTCTTTCTTCTTTTTCTGTCGTTTGCTCGAGTTTACCCCTTCTTTGCTCCCCTTATTTGGCTGTGCTCTTGCTCCTCTCATTTTGTTTTGGTTTTGGGGCTGTCGGTCTCCCCTCTTGGAGCTTTGTCAGATCTCTTGGTACAGTCTCTAGGGGAGGAATGTTAGCTTCCCTGTCCTCTGGAGGCTTTTGATTGGATTGAATTCAATGGGGTTGGGCTGTATGTGGTATGAAGCACTGAGGCTCTGAAGACTCCTGGAAGGCTGGGCCACCCAGGCTCTCTCCAGTTCTCTCCAGCTGCTTCTCCGCTGTCCGCAAGTGCCTTTGCCCGCAAGTGCCTTTGCCCGCCTCCCTAAACTCTGAGGAGTTCTGATGGGATTAGTTCAACTTAGACTGGTCTGGATGTGCCCGAGGCAAGGGTGAGACTGGAGCCCAATGGAGGGACCCAGCCATTGCCCATTTCTCCCTGGCTTCCTCCCCGCTGTCCAAGCTGGATGCTCCGAGCCCGGCGCCCTGCTACTCCCAAGGTAGACCCTGCAAACCAGCACCTTTGCCCACTCAGAGGTTCCCACTGCTGCTGGGGGCTCAGCCCTCTGGGTTGTGGGGGAGGGGTCCTGGGACCTTCGCTCTGCCTTCCCCTTAGCCCTGAGTATTCTGGGATTCTGGCTTTTGGGGGGGCGTACCTTTTGATTTGAGTCCAGAAGGAGGGTTCCTCGCTTCTGTCCTGTTGTTCAGATTGAATTTCGGTGCCCTAGGAGCATTCAGTCTGTATCGGTAAGGAAGGGTCTTCCAGGAGGTCTGAACTTCCGCTGCTTGCTAAGCTGCCATCTTGACTCCGCCCCCCAGTGCATGATGTTTTGATTCATGCATAAATTGAACTTAGAGGAGGCAGAGCTGCACAGTCATCAATATCACTCTCTTCCAGGACAATCAAAGTCCAATAGTAGTACAAAAGTCAAGAAAACTGTTGATGATGATAAAAAAAAAAAAGAAAACTGTTGATGGCCTGGGATACAATGGAAGATCTTAATGTCTTTGATGCCTGACAAATTTCTAAGCACTCCACAATGCATGCTTCAGATGCCTTCATGGCCATTGGAACAAATTGACCTCGCTTGCCCATTTCTCCAGGGGAAATCTTAACATTTTTTTGGAGTAGACACATCTCTAACACACCAATGGATTTGAAGTCTATCAGTTACCCTTAAACTGGTTTATCCTATCTGCTGAGATTGTTTCACTAAGGTTTAACTGCTGGGCATACTACAGCATCTTGAAGTCACAGGTGAGAAGATGTTTAAAAGGTAGATAACAAAGATGGATGAACAGCCCTGAAAAAAAGGCTCAGCAAGCCCTCACACCACAAGTGCTAGTCCTCTCTGAACATACCACACATCCCTTTTTTGTAAACATCCCTTTGTAAAAATTAAACAAAATGAAGCACCATCTCAACACAAAATAAAATGAAACACAATTGCTTACATCCTTTTAAATGAATTTTTCAAATTCTTACTTCTGGTCTATGAACTAGAATTCAAGAGCCTAAGTCAAACCCATTATTCTTTCTCTTACCTTGGTTCCTTCCCAAGAATTACTATAAAGCCCTGTGCAAATTATTAAATATACAAAGATAACTCGGGCATAATCTTTGCTTTCATAGGGATTATAATCTACCTGGTAACAGAGGATAGACCCGTTACATAAAAAGCACATGCTGTATAGAATGTTAAAAGATTTTTGATGTTTGTTCATTTTATTGAGGAAAAACCTCATTTGGTTCATTCTTCTTCTATCCTATTCATTTTGTTTTGCTTTAGATTTTATGAGGGGATATTTCCAGAGAAATTCTAGCCAAGATTCAAGTAAAACAATATTTCAAATTGGGGACCTACTCTTCTCTATATCCTTTGTTACAAGTGATGGCTTCCTGCAAGGGGAGAAGAGAGAAATACATTGGAATTATAGGTGTTATAAAAAGAGAAGATACCAATAAAAAGTTATTTTTAAAATGTGCACCCTCTCTTGTGATTGTTTTGTAATATCAATTTGAAAGATGCTATAGGAGTTCAGAGGGATGGTTCATTTGTGGAGTCTTGGAAGGCTTCCAAGACGGATACACATTTAAATTCTGCCTTTAGTGAATGAAACCTTAATGTGTAATGAAGCCATTCTGATGCTTCAGTATTCTGATATTTTTATTATTGCTTCATCATACTTTTTGACCTCCCAGGTTGACATAGATGTTGGAAGGGACTAATGAAAGATGAAAGAAAATGTGTAGATTTTGAAGATGAAAAACAGACTCTAAGAATGACATCATAATGGCTGAGGAACATGTCCCCCTGCCTTTTTTGACACTTGACTTGAGGCTTGAGGCACTGCCATATGTATTTTAGTTTCTTTGGTATTTGAATAGCACCTAATTTCAGTCCTGGGATTTCAGGTTTAGATAGGATAGGATAGAACCTGGAGTGGATCTCTGGAACACTCTCATCGCTAAGCAGAGCAAAGAACTAGAAATCCTGAAGGAGAATTTACCCAGGTCCATAAGAATCACTGAAAGACTCCAGCTTAGAGAGGATCTCTGCTTTGGGAAGAGTTGAATGTAGAGATTGACTGGAGTTTAGTATGCCACATGTAATTAATGATTCAGATTTCTTATATATTTATTGATCTAAATAAATTGTATTTATAATATGACTAGAGTGATGGCTTAATGACAGAAACAATAATAATAGTTTGAAGGCAGCTAAGTGGTGCAGAAGTGGATAAAACACAATAGCACTTTACAATTTTCAGAGTGCTTCATATAAGTTAGCTCATTTGATTTAGTTTTAGAATTAGAAGAGACTTTTCAGGTCATCTAGCCATACTAATTTTTTTATTCCAAGTTCACTGCATTTTCTAATATTCTAAGATCTCACTAGATAAAGATAGCTACTTTTAGATCATGGAAGCACATATATTAGTCACTAACTAGTGTTATTCTTTCCTGAGATATTTTCTTAGAACAAGGATTCTTAACCTGGGATAATGTATCTCCTTTTTAAAATTGAAAACTGTATCTCAATATAATTGATTTCCTTTGTATTCCTGTATATTTTTGTTTTATACATTTAAAGACATTATTCTGAGAAGTGGACCATAGGTTTTTCCAGGTTGCCAAAAAGGGTTAAGAATTCCTAGCAGAAAGCCTACTAAATATATTTATCCTTCTGTTTTATACTACACATACATACCTCAGCCTGAATTAAAAGGAGGCTTTCTTGACATATAACATCTTTTCTTTTAATTATTCAGACTCAGAATTTCCCTGATTCATTCTCACGCTGCATCCTGTCTCTAATACATTTCAATTCAAAGCAATCTGGGAAAGTTCTAAAAGAGCCTTGATGCTTCTTTTCCAGGTCCTAATGAATTTAAGTAAAAAAATAATGTTAATGATATATGGTGAAAGAGACAAGGTCTAATTTTATGTACTTGAGATTTTTCCCCAATTATTTGTTTTTACGAACAAATAAAACTCTGATAACTAAAATAATTGTGATTGAACTTCCCAGAAGGAAGAGAAATATGACAAAAATTCTGATGTGAGCTCTTTAAGTCTCTATGAATTTCATTTTTCACCATCAGTGTCTTGTCACAACAGAGATGACCGCTTGTTCTTGAAAGCTGTGCTAATGACCCATAATCTTTGGCAAGAAAGGTAGATAATAACAACAAGAATAATTATAACTAATGTATGCATAGCAACAACTATGTGAAAGACCCTATACCAAATACTTTACAAATATTACCTCATTTAAGTGAAATAAAAAGATAAATGAGATGAGGTAGTGAGGCTTTTAGTACATCTTCATTTATGTGTACTACTGAGGACAAGCTGGGCCAGGTTTGGAGTTTGCTGGTCCTAGCTGATGACCATATTGACTCTGGAGATTCGTGCAAGAAAAGAAGGCTATAAGTATATTTCATTGTGCTACTGTTTTATTTCAGTGAGATGAAAGAAATGAAATACTGAGAAATCTTGTGAATTCAGTCTTCACTTATTTAGAATTCATTGGATAGGGGGCAGCTGGGTAGCTCAGTGGATTGAGAGCCAGGCCTAGAGACAGGAGGTCCTAGGTTCAAATCTGGCCTCAGCCACTTCCTAGCTGTGTGACCCTGGGCAAGTCACTTGACCCCCATTGCCTAGCCCTTACCGCTCTTCTGCCTTGGAGCCAATACACAGTATTGAATCCATGGTGGAAGGTAAGGGTTTAAAAAAAAAAAGAAGAAGAATTCATTGGATGGACTACTAAATTCCAAACATTTATTCAGTACTTACAAAGGAATGGCACTGTGCTAGATGCTGGTGGCTACAAAATCAGTTCTCACAAAGAGCTTTTTGTATTTTATGTAAAGATAGGTAGCAATGAAGAAACCAAGTAAGTAAATCTTTTCCTGTCAGGGATTTTTATGTTATTATAGACTATATTATAGACTATATATATATATATATATATATATAGTATATAGTATATATATAGTATATATAGTATAGTATCTATATATAGAATATATATATATATATATATATTCATGTGTATATACATACCTATATGCATACACAGACATCTAGATAGATAGAAAAATAAAGGTTTGGTGGAAAATTTTATCTTTTTTTAACTTTCTCTGCTAAAATGATTTAAGTAGACCCCATAACTCTTTTTTTTGCCATACTAATTATATAGCATTTTTAAACATTTCATTAAAGCAGGAACACTTTGGTTAACCTACTTCTACTTTTTATATGTACTAAGAGAGAAAGAAAATTGCCTTTCTTTCAAATGATTCTATAATTCAGACTTTTCACAGACTCTGCCCTTCCTCCTTTTCACTAGTGTGAGGTTGTCTGCCAATGAAAACTCATTGTATAAGACTATATAAAAGATGTTTTTAACTTGGGATTCATCATTCGCCAAGGGGTCCATGGATAGATTACAGGGGATCTCTGAATTTGAATGGGAAACATTTTATTTTCTCTAACTAAAATTTAGCATTTCTAACAGATATAAATTTTAAATATTATTCTGAGGGTCCATAAGCTTCAACAAACTGCCAAATATAGTCCATGACACAGGCAAAAAAATGTTAAGAATTTTTAAATAGTCATCACTTGGGAAGAAATTCTTTTCTGATCTATCCACATCACTGCCCTACCTTTGTAAAACAAAGTTCTCCAAGCACAAGGACTCATTTATCATGTGATCTCAGGGTTGAAAAGGAACTTGGAGATCGTTTAGAGTAAATATCCTTATTTTACTGCTAAGGAAACTGAAGACCAAAAATGAAACCCTTGGGTTCTGACACATGAAAATCATTGCTAGGACACTGGAGAGGCCAATACACTTGATACTAAAGAGTACAACTCCTTTCTCCCAACCTACAGGTTCACTCCCTGCTTCTCCTTAGCCTCATTTCCTACTTTTTCAGACACTTTTCCTCCCAAAATCAATCATTCCCTCCTCATAGCCCATTTCTCATCTGGATTATTCTCTTGGTTTAAGAATAAAGACTTTCCAGGGAATATCTGAAAGTCAATTGTCAGGAAGCTCCAAGCTTCCCCCACCAATTCTTCCCCCAATTTCCCAATATTACTGTACTCAACAACCAGAAAAAGGTGGGATCAAATGAAGCACCTCCACAACCCCATGGCAACTCCTTCAATTTCTTAGAAGCTCTGTTCCTTCAGCATAGGAGCAGGAGAATGCCAGTCCAGCACTCTAAGTTCATGCTGCTAACAAGATCAGAAATGTTGGGATAAACAAGCTGTGGTTTTCACTTCCTGCCTCCAGAAAACACAGGAAGAAGACCTTTGATGTCTCCCAAGCACCCTTCCTTCCCCACCTCCCCTCACCAGAGTCTAATAGAAAAATATTTCTGTATTAGGACACTTATGTCCCGTCCATGTTGTTGCTGGCAGAATCTGCCTTGTGGCAACAAGAACATAAAACATTTCTGGAGAAATCCCAGGTTAAGTTTATTTGACTTTCCTTTAAAAACAAATAAATAAATAAAGCATGGGGTAATCAGGATTGTTTTCCTAACTGAGTTCATTGATGCAGTTTTTGGTCAAAGAGAATATTGGCCTGGCAACAAGTAAAAGAAAAAAAAATGCAACTGAATTTCTGCCCAGTGACCTACCACCTTCCATGAAAGTTTTTATAATTAAGAAAACTAGTATGGTAAAATGAGAGAAGTGCTGTATTGGGGGCAAGATCTGGGTTCAAATTCTACCTTTTCCTACTTACTATATTGTTGATCTTGGGAAAGTCTCTTGGTCTCCCTGGGCTTTCATTTATTTATTTCTTAAACAGAGTGGTCATCCCAGAGGATCTTGAAAATATCTTCCAGCTTTCAATCTATTAGCCTAAAATGGAAATACCTTTTACCTCCTCTCTCCCTTTGTCCAGTTGAACAGAAGTTCTTAAATGAGTAAATGAGGATGTCAACAGACTTCAGTAGATCTATGAACTTCTATGGAAATCTATATGTATGTATATGTACACACACACACACATATATTAAAAGAAATAAATTTCCTTTAGTAGTCAATGAAAATACAGCATATATAAATATCTACATATATATACATGTCAAAATTACCCAAGTTCATATGTGTATATATATACATACAAGGATATTTATACATATATACATGTATATATGCACATCAATATAAGAATATATGTAAATTAAATATATATTTAGATTATACTTAAATATATATTATGTGTTCATACCATATATGCCTACATAATATATATTCGCATATATAATACATATAAATTTTATTTTCATTGACCTCTAAATGAAATTCTATATTTCCTTCAATTATGAATGTTTTAAAAGTATTATTCTTAGCAGGGGCTCATAGGCTTCATTAGATTGTCAAAGATATTCAGTATCCCAAAAAGGTTAAAGAACTCTTGCCCTGTGGAGTAGAGGAACTTTCTCAAGGATGGAAACTGGGCTGTACAAACTTAATGACTTTTCTAACTTTAGGTGAGGTTAGAACCTTTGGGAATACTTCAAAGTCAGAGCTTGACTCCTAATGGAAGACTTTTTTTGGCTATAAAAATAAGACTGAATTAGGCCTTCTTCCAGACCCATGAACTGAGAGGAAAGTAGCCAAATGCTTTAGATTTGGACAACCCATGACTAATGAAGATGAGTCTCAGGAAGAGTAGTGATGATTCTGGTTCACCCTATGGATACACAAAAGGTGTTCAGTTGTTTTGTGAATTTTTTAATTCAACTCAACAACAAAAACAATACTCAGCATATAGTTAGTACTTTGAGTTTACTTGTGAACTATCATTTCACCAGCTTGAATTCATAGCTCTCATTCATGGAACATAAATTTCTCTACTCCCCAATCTGCAGACTCAAGGGACTAGGACTGATAGAAGAAAAAAAATGAGCATGAAATTACAAGATCTGAATTCAAGTCCTCGTTCTATTGCCTCTTGGCTTTGTGACCATTGGAAAATGAACTCACTTTTGGGGGGGCTCAGTTTATTTGTCTATAAAATGGGCATAATAAACCTTACACAATCTTCCTTACACAATTAAGGGTAAAAACACAAGATCTTTCCCCTTCCTTCTCCATCTTGTGGTTCTCTCCTTTTAGCTACATTATCTGGTCAGAATTAGTTAGGTTAACTAAAGAGTCATTACTCAGGGACAAATTATTTCTTAAGAATCACCTCAAAGATAATTTGTATGATTATAGAATTTAGCGATAGAAAAAAATGCTGAATGAGCACTTGTTAGGGATGCTGGGAAGAGGATTCTTATTTGGGAACATGAAGAACTGTTTGGCTTCTGAGGTCCCTTCCAATGCTAAGATTCTGTGACTTGATCAATGATAAATCACCTAGTCCAATCGCCTCATTTAAAAAAATCTTTATTTTCTGTTTTAAAATGAATATTAAGTATCTATTCAAAGACAGAAGGGTGGTGAAGCCTAGGCAATGAGGGTTAAGTGACTTGCCCAGGGTCACACCATACTATGACAGTTGAGAGCCAGGCTCTGGTCAATTTAAATTAGGAGGCTGAAGATGAGTTAGGCCCACTGATCATTAGAGGTGGGATGTGACTTCCTGGACATAGATAGGAACTCCAACTGGGGTATAGTACTAGGGAACTCATATTTACTGAGGCAACTGAAAGTTAAAGAAATGTATTTGGGTAGATGTCTACCTTAATATTTATAAATAATAAATCCTAACTACAAATAAGATTTACCAAGTTCTTTGATACAAAAGTAGGAGGAAATACTCATAGAGGAGTAGTATGGTAGTAGGTATGGGAATGGCCAGAGAAGGACAAACTCAACTTGGGTGGTTATGGTCTATAGTATAAAAGATGTCTAAATGCAGGGTCTAGTGCATTTTTCTTAAATACCATGAACTAGAATCAGGGGGTAATAAATTTTTGTGAGGAAAAAATGTTCTAAACACTATAGTGTATTACATATATATTATATAAGTTATTGTTATTTTTTGTAATAATATTTCCTTCATGACCTCAAATGTATACCTCCCAGGTCCTTACTCACATATGGTCTCCAGAAAGCTATGTTAGGTACTATGGGTTTTGCAGGTCATGATTCTCTTTAATCCATAGCTGATAAACTCTCATCAGTGCTATTACTTGCATTAATCAGATGACACAGTTTGCAGGAATAGTATTTTATAACACTGAAAAATAATAACAACAGACTGTCCCTTTCATTGAGTTCACTTCTCACAAATGCCTACATCCTCAGGAAGAAGACTGACCATGCATAAGATGTAAACATGGGGCATAAAGGGGAAACACACATGGCCAGAACACTCATGTCATTGGGTATGCTTTCAGGGAATATTTAGATCTAGGAAACACACAAACATGTATGTGAAACCCATGTGTGACTTACACATTTGGGGAATTTGCATGGACAGGATACCTAAGTAAATGGCCAC
The DNA here is from genome assembly GCF_027887165.1 of Monodelphis domestica. Classification (NCBI taxonomy): domain Eukaryota; kingdom Metazoa; phylum Chordata; class Mammalia; order Didelphimorphia; family Didelphidae; genus Monodelphis; species Monodelphis domestica. The sequence continues at coordinate 402,564,637 of NC_077227.1, read as the reverse complement.
AGGCTCAGGGAATATATTTGAACAGAGAAGACACATGAAGGGATAGCTACACCTTCAGTGTTGGCAAGCTGCTAAAGTGTCTGAAGATGTCGTCATTGCTTAGTTTTTTGTTTTGTTTTGTTTTCTGGGACTGTTTCCCATGAGGCATTGCTCTCTGGCCTGGTATTCAATCACCTTTCATATCACCGATTACACTGTCCACCATCTACTGGGGAATGCTGTGATTAGTAAATCTCATAGTCATAGTGATAGTCTCTCATTGACCGAGAATGACTAATTAGATTAATCTACTAATTAGTAGATTAGTAAATCTACTTCCTGCAAAAGAGAGTTTCAAATCTGTCTGACTATTCTTTCAACCTTATACTGGGTTTTTTAACTAGTCTTCAGCTATGATATTTTCAGGGCTATTGACTGCTGTATCCACCATGTACTAGAGATACTAGAGTAAATATTTTTTTCTCTTGGGGAATGCTACAGATCTTGCAGATTCTAGCTAGAAACCATTTATCCTTTACTAGGCTACACCAAAGGTAAAATATTCAGGGAAAAATGGCATCTCTTTTTTGAATGTCTCTCTGCTAAAAGTTCCTATCAATCTCTCTCTCTCTCTCTCTCTCTCTCTCTCTCTCTCTCTCTCTCTCTCTCTCTCTCTCTCTCTCTCGATTTCACCTTTACATTATTTATGGCTAGAAATCCAATTTAGTTTTGGGTCCTTTATAATACCCCAAAAGTGTGAAAAGTATTGCCAGAGCTCTACTTCCTCAAATGGATAAATAGTTGTGTTCTACAGATCAGCATGGACATAAAGGTGATGAAAGACTGAAGAGGTGAATCACCTTTCCCATACTTCTCCCTAGTAAACTAGAGATCATATCCAAGTCTCTCTTCAAACAGAATTTTCAAACAAATATATCTCACTATCTTCTTTAAGGACTGAAGAAGATACACACTATGTTGGTAGTTCTCCCAGACTTGAAGAATGGGCCAATAACCTATTTCTTATGAACCCCACTTTTAATCATGTATTCAGTCTCATGTACTATTTTCATGAAAGGCCTAAAGAAGAGAAGACAGAGAAATCTCCATGCCTGCAGAAGACATGGTATACTGAAATGTCAAGCCCAGCAGTCTACAGGAAAATCTTTTGAAGCTTTAGAAATGGATGAAAAGTAGTAGTTGTGCCTCAATATAGCAGCTAACATTCACTGAGGCAAACATAAAACAAATAGGAAGGACTCTGATGTCAAAGGAAAGATCCTCAAGGATCAGTTTGCAATGATTCCTGGGTTGGGTCTATTTGGGAACAATAAAACATTAGGCCAAAGTCATGTGTCCTTAAGAAAGAGAGAAGAAACCATATTACTAGAGAAGACATTTTCTTGATTCTTTTCTTGACAGGTAGCTATACAGATGCCATTAGAGAACCTTCACTCTTTCTCATATCAATCCATTCCACTTTTTCCAAGTTTTCATTATTAGGAAGTTGTTCCTTAATTGGAGCTGAAATCTAACTTTATGCAATATCAATCACCATTGGCCATAATTCTTCCTTTGGGGCAAAACAAGTCTAATTCCTCTATCACATGATAGCCCTTTGAGTACTTGAAGATAACTATCATGTCCTTCTTAAATTTTATTTTCTCCAAGAGATCTTCAGGTGTAAAAGCTGATTCTTCCATAACATGGTTTCCGTTTCCCTCAGTATCCTGGTTATCCTTCTCTGAGCATAGTCCAGTTTCTAAGTGGTCTTAAAACTGAAAAGTATATTCCAGTTGTGTCCTGGGCAGGGCAAAGTACAACAAGACCACCATTTTCTTTGTTCTGGACAGGATGGCATCAAATTGTGGAGAAATGCTTTTGAAAAGAATTGCTCATACTTAGTCTGAGGGTAGTTTTAGGAAATTATAGGCACTTCTGAAGTTTCCAGCTATGCCATCCATATTCTTGGGATCACAGTCCTTGTGGAGGCATTGTTCTATGCTTCCCTTTCATTATGGGCAAGAATGATGAACTAACCCATATGTGTTTTAGCCTGTAAAGTTCCCTGCCTCCACAGCACTACAGTTACATGATGCCAGGTTGCATGGCATATAAGTCAAATTCTCTGAAGGGATATTATCTTTCACCCAGGATTCATTGGTTTTGAAAAGATGGTGTAGAGGTTATCCAAAGTATGACTGAGAGGCAGAATAAGGGTGAGACATGAATTGGTCAATTTTGGACAACTTCTTTCAGAAATTTTAGGCACCATTTTTTACTAGTTTCCTTTGGCTAAGGAGAAATATCCCACATGTCCTTTTCCCCTCACCAAAAAGTCAGTGGGGTTAAAGAATTTGCCTTCTTAACTCATTGCTTCCTAGTTCTTGACATTTCATCATCCTCTCACAAAACAAAACAAAACAAAAGAACAAAAAATCTTAGAACGTTTATTTTCAATTTGAAGATCATAGAATTAGAACCAGAAAAGATATTAGAGGTCATTTCAGAGTTTGAAATGAGATTGAAAAAGGTTAAGGGATTTATCCATAATCACATAGCAAATGAGTATCCAAGGCAACATTTGAACTCAAGGCTTTCTGACTTCAAGTCTAATGGCCTTTCCACTGCACTATCTACCTGACAGATATTATGAAACATTCCCTTAGCTGGTGACAGGGGCAGAAGCTTGTGTCTCAGGCAACCTCCTGTTTTGGGGTCATTCTGGAGAGCAATAACAATTCAACACATAAACAATGATAACTTCACAAAGATCCTGAAGAGAAAATGAACATAGAAGGGGAAAATAGAAAAGTATAGGAAGTTCCCAATTTTCTTCATCTGGAATTAATAGTATTCGTGAGTTCCTTGAAGAAAGGATCATTTTATTCTTTGTATTTTATCCCTGGCATCTGGCACAGTGCTAGGCAAATAGGAGGCACTGTAGATATGCTTATTAATTGGTTGGCTGATCTATTGATTGTCCATGAACATAAACAAATTCAAATAGACAAAATGTAGATCAATTGAATTCAATAAGCATTGGGAAGGTTTCTTCCAAAAGTTCCAGGAAAACAAAGACAGACTTGGCAAAGGGCTTCTCCATCTTGTCTACTTCTTTTAACTTCAGAAAGTCAGTGTGGTCTATTGGAAAGAGCACCAGACTGGCAGGAGAAATCTGGATTCAAATACTCAGCCTGACATTTGCTAGCTGTGAGACCATGAAAAGGTTTTATTTAAGCCACTGAAACTCAGTTTTTTTCCTCTGTAAAATGGGGATATCTAATTTCATATTGCATATCTCATTGGGTTGGTATGAGGAGAGAGCTTTGTAAACCAGAAAAGAGAATAATTATCATTCACCATCTTGAGTTCAATACAGAAAACGAAACTTGTCCCAGGTTTCATCATGAGAATATGGTCAAAAGTCAGGGTCTGCTAAACATATGATATAAGGAGGCAGCATAAAAAGAGAGCTAGATTTGGAATCCTAAGGAGGACCTGGAGGATAATCATGGATCTGCAACTTAGTATCATGAGATTCTAAATAAATCACATTGCTTCTCTGTGCCTCAGTTTCCTCCTTTATACAATGTGATAGTCTTTAAAGTGCTTTCTATTTTTAAACATATGTATGAAATGAAATAGCACTCTATAGGTCCACTGTGTTTATCTATTTGGGTAAATGTTATTTTATTTTGGGTCATTAGTCTTGCATTTTGTTTTGTTTTATTTTGCTTCTTTTAGACTAGAGATCATTGTATCATTGCCTCTAGTCAACATGGGTTTTCTTCTTTTTTTCTTCTTTCCTTTTTTGTTTCTTTCTTCTCCTTCCCCCAACTTCCTCCCTTCCTCTCTCTCTCTCTCTCTCTCTCTCTCTCTCTCTCTCTCTCTCTCTCTCTCTCTCTCTCTCTCTCTCTCTCTCTTTCTTTCTTTCTCCCTCTCTTTCTCCTCTCTTCTTTCTTTCTTTCTTTCTTTCTTTCTTTCTTTCTTTCTTTCTTTCTTTCTTTCTTTCTTTCTTTCTTTCTTTCTTTCTTTCTTTCTTTCTTTCTTTCTTTCTTTCTTTCTTTCTTTCTTTCTTTCTTTCTTTCTTTCTTTCTTTCTTTCTTTCTTTCTTTCTTTCTTTCTTTCTTTCTTTCTTTCTTTCTTTCTATCTTTCTTTCTCTCTTTCTTTCCAGAGGGCAGTTCCTGATTGGTTATGTAAGCCAATTATAGGCTTCAGAGTGAACTTAAAGGTGAACTCCTTAGGTGCAAAACTTCCATTGTTTAACAAGTGGCCAAAGTGACTTTGCTATTGACAGATATCACATTAATTCAGCCATTCTGTTATTATTTGAAAACTATGACCCCCCAAAAAATCTATTTTCTCTTAAATTGAAACATCTTCAAGACAAAAAAAAAAGAAAAGTAAAAAAAGAGGGTAGGGTGGGAGGAAGACCTATAAAAATGAGACAGAGAGAAAAGAAAGAAATCAGAGAAGCCAAACCACTTTTCTAGTTCCTTTTTAATCTTACTTCCAATGTCCTCCTGGTAAAATCATTACAAAGGCCGTTTATTTTTAAAATTGAAAGATTGGGAAGAGTCATAATGAGATATTATGTGTAAAAGTTGCACATAAATTTCTTCCTGTCATATTTTGGGCTCTGCTAACGCATCTCTTTGGCAGGACCAAGAGAGCCTGATCACTTTAGTATAGATTGCCCGCGCTTCAATAATATTGCCCTAGGATAGAGCTACTGGGTGGCTGACTTGGCTCCATGCTGATTTAGAAATTAGCTGGGCTTTTATTGGCCACACTAAATTGTTCTCAGGAAAAAAAAATACATTTTTATTACTGAACAAGGCATGATGATTGGAACAAGACTTGTTCTCTCCCTTCGTTTAGAGGTAGGTTTTATTCTTTAAGTGAGCTTTCCTCTCTTGGCTTCTTGTTGTTTAATGGGGGCATACAATATCCTGACAGGAAACAAGATTATTTCTTTCCTCTGATGTCCCTCTGGAATTCTAGGCTCTCAAATATTAATACTCTGCTTGAATTCCCCAGAGTTCAGGAGTGGAAAAGGTGAAGAGGATGAAGGGGGTATATGCAATAGTCTTAAAATGGTATTTTCCTGGAGTTAAGAGGAGTCCAGGAGCTGTCTTGACAATATGCCCAAACATTTCTGGGAGTCTAGGTTTTGCAAAAAATGCAGCCTATGATTGCCTGAGAAAGTCTGGTCCTAGGATTCACAAGATTACTGTTATCTTGCTAAGGTCCTATACCCATTAACAACAGTACTTAACATTTTGTTTGTGGGTTTTGTGGATCCCCTTGGCAATTTGGTGAAACATATGGACCCTTTTTCAATGTTCTTAAATATATAAGGTAAAATATGTAGACTTACAAAGTAAAACAATTATATTGAAACAGCTATGCTGTTAAACAATAGACAAGGTACTGTATCTCCCAAATCTGGGCAGAGATCCCATGGACCTAAGTTAAGAACTCTTGACTTATAGGGATCTGGGTTCCCCATGCTCTAAGAAAATGAATAGTTCATGGGAAAGATCAAGTACACTGATTTTAGTTAATCTGGAAAATCTTCTTGAAGTATCTTTCTATTCTCAGAATTTAGCATAATGCTTTGCATGTAATAGGTACTTGATAAATGCTTTTTGCATGAATGAATAAAACATTGTCTTTAATTAACAGCTTAAGTCTAAAAAATGTCATCTTTAGAAAAAACAATAAAGTAGACCCTAGTTTAGATAGTGCAGGAGATAAGAGTGCTAAACCCGGAGTCAGCAAGATTCTTCTTCCTGAGTTCAAATCCAGTCTCAGACTCTTACTAGCTGTGTGTCCCTTATGAAAATAAGTTTAGCTTTTTTTTGCCTCAGTTTCTTCATCTGTTAAATTATCTGGAGAAGGAAATGGCAAAACATTCCAGGATATTTGCCAAGAAAACCACATTTGAGGTCTTGAAGAATTAGACATGACTGTAAATGAATGAACAACAAAAACAACAAACTTGCTGGAATGCTTGAGAAAGGATAGCTCAGAATAATGAACTTTTCAATCAACACTACAATCCCAACATTTGGTTGTGATGAAAACCTTTTTGAAATGTGCAATACAACTTTCTTTTCAGAACATTTTCTTCAAGATCTGGAAAGAACTCCATTAACTGATGCAGAATGAAATAAACAGAAGCAAGAAATTATTGTACATGATAAGAGCAATACTGAACTCTCAGCAACACAAGGATCCAGTCCAATTCTGAGGAACTTATGACAAAGAATTCTACCCAAACTGTAATGATTGAATTTAGGGAAACTGAGGCAGGTAGAAATTAGTTTTTCTCTGCAAGGATTTTATATTTTTAGAGGTTTATAAAGTTTGAGAATTTGAGAATATACAAGTAAGAGAAGCACGGGCTAGGTGGGCCAAGAGACCAATTCAATTTTCACTCACATCATGAGACGCATCTGCTTGCCAGAGGAAACAGGAAGAGAAGAGAGCCCCGCCATAGGCAGAGACCCTTTAAATAATAATTTGCTCTAGGCCCAGGTGAGAATTCAGTGCGATTACAAAGCATTCTGGGGAAGTACAGCAAGAACTTCTGGGGATTGGAGTTCTGGATTCAAATCTCCATTTTTACATTCCTCCATTTGAGTATTTGGGGAAAAAAATTTCCCCAAAGGGTCATGAAAAAATAATCAACCTTAAGGATTACAATAATTTGAGGATAAGAGAAAAAAAAGGAACAAAACTAATAATTGCTAGATGCATTGACAAAAAGCCAGTTAGGGAGCAGTCCCCTTTCCATCATGAAAGTATACATACAAATAAATGTTCAATCAACTACACCCAAAGTTCATTCTTGTGCAGCTTGTGGTCTGGAGGCTTCTTCGTGGTGTCTTCTCCAACAGTTCAGTTTCTGGATTCAGAGAGGTATCATCTTTCTTTACCTAAAATTCTTCTAAAAAGGAATTTAAACTTTGCAATTTAAATAATAATATTTTTTTTTACATTCCCCCATTAAGAGGGTGATTGAAAAACACAAGATCACTTAGGGATGCATGGATGAGTTATGAGGTATATGAATCAATTGGCAAGAGAAATTAAAAAGACATCAGAAAAATCCAAATAAAAATTTTTTTTTCTGGATGAAAATATAGACTATCAAAGTCTTATATGTAAAAATTCTAATTAAAAGAAAAAATCTATAACAGGTCCTTGAATCAGGGCCCAATTAAAATGATCTAAGCAATGATGCATTTACCCAGTCAGTAGCCAGGACTACAGAAAGTTACCACACTATGAAAGACAGAAAAAAGGGATTAGATTGTAGGAGCCAAATTTGAGATACTTGGGAGAATGTGGAACATTGAAGACCTGCCTTTAACATATGTTAAACAGCCGCAACCTCGAACCCCAAACACGTTTAAGCCCTCTTTGTCTAGGCTCAAAATTACATCAATCCCACCAGGCTTGGTTGGTCTCCTTGTCCTTGTGCTCAATTGGCACTGTGCAGTTTAGCTTTGTGCTTCTTTGGCACTGTGAAATGGCTCTTTTTCTATGTTCTTGTCCTGGAATCGGACAGAATCATTAAGCAAAGTCCCACAGTTTTTTAAAAATAATTAGTGGCATCATTTTTATAGTCTCAAGCTTTGGGGGCATGCATTAGCAAATGTATTTTAAACTTATAGTACTGAAATCAAAAAGTTAAAGAAAATCTAAATGCTGGCGACATGTGCTTCAAATATAAAGAGGAGAGAAAAAATAAAAAACTGAAATAGTATATTGCACATGCAAGAAAAATATAATAAAAGAGTTTTAAAAATTCAAAAATGTAGCTTATAATCATTGACACGCTGTGTCAGCTAAGCAAATATAGCATACAAGGCTTTCTCACCAAAAATGAGATCCATTTCCTCTTCATATCTGGCCATGATCCACTATGAGTGAAAGCAAATGAATTGAGCAAGGTAATATTTTTCATTGTTAAAGAACAGTAGTACAAATATGTAGTTATCAATATCCCCAAAATTTTCAATAGCCCAATTAATCACAATAGCAAACAAACACTATCATATTTCACATAAGTTGCTGTATGGCATTTTTAAAAGCCTATGAACTGATGGATATTTGTCACAAGTTTTTACAAACATAGCAATCTTTCAACCTTGTTAATAAACATATTTTTAAACAAAGTAAAACTCATTTTGGGTTTGGTACCTCATCAAGAAATCTAGATATCATTCTGGTGGAAGTAAAGTAGTGAGCTGAAGAGTATAAATGAGGGGTGCTCCTTTTTTGGAGGCTTTTTAGGGATACAAAGGCCCTGAGATTAACTGCCCAACTTCCATTCACATATTTAGAAACGTGGGAAGGTTGGGGGTTATAAAATGTATTTCACTTCAGCTACTAGAATGGGCCTTACACCTCATGTTAGGGGCAGGCATAAATGATCAGAGATTGTTTAAAAAAATTCTAACATCATGTCTAGAAAACCCTTAAAATCAATTGAGATATTTAACACACTAAATTTTCCAAAGGTTGCTATACAATTGTAACCAGTTCTGATGAAGTCCATCTATCCTCTATGTGACAATTTACAAAGGCAAAAATAGAAAGGCTGTTTTCATATATGGCCTTAATTACAATGATATTTGTTCAATATATTTATAAGGGAAAAGCAACAGAATTCAACAGTAGTTAAAACTCAGTACATTATTGAATGAACTTAAAATCTGAACTTAAATCACAAAGTTAAATCTTAAACAAAACAAACAGTAAAATGCAACAGTATACAGAGAATTGTATAAACCATTGGCGTTTGAAATGCCTTAAAAATACAACCTCCAGTCTCTTTAAAGTTCCTTGGGTTTTTATCCATTTAGATGCCTATTGTTGGAAGGCAGAGTGCTAAGGACTAAGCAATGGGGTTAGAAGGCAAAAAATCGGTTAAGCAATGGGTGTTAAATGACCTGCTCAGGGCCACACCGCCACGAAGTGACTCAGGCCATATTCCAACCCTCCCTTCTCTAGGCCTGGCTCTCAGTCCACTGAGACAACCAGCTGCCTCCCCAAAGTTCGCTAAAAGGTTGTACAGAGCTGAATTTTTGTTTTCCTGACACGCAGGTGAAGTCGGTGAAGTCAATAAAAGATCAATGCAATTAAAAGATATCCTTGTAAAATAGCCATGCTTTTAAGATCCTGTTTTGAAAGAATCACTTTCTTCTTTCCCTCTACTTTCTCCTCTCCTACGATCCTCTGCCAATACCCCCATTTTTTACCAGCTAGTAGAAATGAGTCCTGAGTGATGAGCGATCTGCTCCAAGGCTAGAGTTTGTTGGGCAGGCAGATCACCATCTGGGTTAAACAGGGACCGGGTGAGCAAGAGAGAGCAAGAGAGGGGTGGTCAGGGCTGGGACAAGAACATAGGCAAGCAGGGCCAGGAGCCGGAGCGAGCAGCAGGAGTGGGCAGGGCCGGGAGAGCAGGCACCAGGTGAGAACGGAGTGCAGCTGGGCCAGTGGGAAAGGCTCCAGAAAGCCCAAAGCAGATGGTGGCAGGCAGGCAGGCAGGGAAGGGCCAGGTCAGGAGCCAGTGAGCTATCTAATGGCTGGAAAAAGCAGCAGCTTTGCGAGGGTAAAAAACCTTGGCCAGAGAAATGTGGATCAAAAAAAAAAATTCTAGGCACTAGCTATTAAAAGCTGAACTTAGTAGAGAAAAGAATCAGAAGATTGAGATATTTCATTTTCCCAAAGTGGTTATGCCAAACTGTAATGATTGAATTTAGGGAAACTGAGGCAGGTAGAAATTAGTTTTTCTCTGCAAGGATTTTATATTTTTAGAGGTTTATTAAAGGTTGAGAATTTGAGAATATACAAGTAAGAGAAGCACATGCTAGGTGGGCCGAGAGGCCCATTCAATGTTCACTCATATCATGAGACTCGTCTGCTTGCCAGAGGAAACAGGAAGAGAAGAGAGCCCTGCCATAGGCTGAGACCCTTTAAATAATAATTTGCTCTTGGCCCAGGTGAGATTTAAGTGTGATTACAAAGGGTTCAGGGGAAGTGGAGCAAGGACTTCTGGGGATCGGGGTCCTGGATTTAAATCTCCATTTTTACAACCCCCAGAGAAAGAACTATTAGAGTTAGAAATGCAGATCAAAGCATATATTTTTTAACATTACTTTATTTGGATTTTTATTTGGGGCTGTTGGGTTTTACATGATTATTCTTTTAAAAATTAACAAAATGATGGGCAGCTGGGTAGCTCAGGGGATTGAGAGTCAGACCTAGAGATTAGGTTCAAATCTGGCCTCAGACACATCCCAGCTGTGCGACCCTGGGCAAGTCACTTCACCCCCATGGCATAGCCCTTACCACTCTTCTGCCTTGGAGCCAATACACAGTATTGACTCCAAGATGGAAGGTAAGGGTTTAAAAAAAATGAACAATATAGAAATATGTTTTGCAGTATGATACATATATAACCCAGATCAAATTGCTTGTCAGCTCTAGGAAGGGAGAGAGAAATGAAGGAGCTAGAAAATTTAAATCATATAACTTGGGAAAACATGTAGAAATTTGTTATTACTTATTAGTCATAAAAATAAAATAAAATATAAAAATAAATTTAAAAAAAAAAGGATATTCTCTTCAACATTGTACTGCTTGTGTCATATACTTCTTTCTGGTACAAAAAGCCCAGGTACACTGAAAGGATTTCTTGGTTTTCTGCCTTCATACTATGAAGATAGGATTAACTTTCCCTTTGTCTACTTTTGAATGAATCAACAGAAGCAAACACACCACTATATAACCCTAAAGTAAGGAAAGTCCATAAACTACTTACTACAGGAGTTTATATCTCTAAAAGCTAAGACACCCCTACTTAATGCCTAAGTAGGGAAGGTCCCCAAGTCACTTGAAAATGTGGGTGACAACTCAGAAGCAATTGACTGTCCCCCTGGGCAGTACTAAACAAATTGAAAGCCTGCAATTAGAATGGAGGAAGGGACAGAAAATGACATGGAAAAGGCACTATAAAAGCTCTGTACTTCCTGTCCAAACTCACTTTTTTCTTTGAACTTGACTTTGGAGGAGCTCCAGTTTGGAACCTCAGCTAGCATTCTGACTCTTACACTACTTCTGGTAAGACTGCTCTTGGATCTTCCCTTTGGACTACAATGTGGGTGAGCGAAAAAGCTGACTCCTTTCCTGGCTTCTGGAGAAATTAATTTCCAGAGAGGTTTCCCTGTCTTGTCCTCTGGCTAAATAGCCCTCTGACTGAGGGCTCTCAGGCAGAGGGCTAATTAGCCCAGCCTGAGCTGAGCCAGGCACCAGAGAAACATTAGTATAATAAGCTGGACTGCTTACTCCACGCTCTTTCACATTTCTCTACTTTACTCTTTCTCTCTATTTTGTAAATAAAGCTGCTAAATAAAAGGTCATTTTGACTTGAGTTATAATATCTGCAACCACATTCTCTTATATTTAGTCTACCCGTAAATTTTAGTCCCTACAATACCCCCATCCAGATAGAAATGAAGGACTTCAGTATCTATTGTTTGACACCTCCCTTTACAAGCACTCAGGACTATGAAAGTTAAAAAAATGGAGAAGGTTTTATTTTATACATTTATGAATACAAAAGGTATTTTGTGAATACAGAGTGAAGAGATCTTTATCCTGGTGGGTCATCCCTGCCTTAAGGTTTATGTATAGTCCCCTATGACTTATTCTACTATCATAGATGGAGCCTCAGCATAAAGCTTTTAATATTAACCTTAAAATTTTGCCTCTCATCCCAGGAGGATCACCTGAGTGGCTAAGTGGTTTGAGAGTCAGGCCTAGGGAGAGGAGGTCCTTGGTTCAAATCTGACCTTAGACACTTTCAGCTGTGTGACCCTGGGCAAGTCACTTAACCCCCATTGCCTAGTCCTTACCATTCTTCTGCCTTGGAACCAAAGCACAATGTTGATTCTAAGATAGAAGCTAAGAGATTTTAAAACAGACAAACAAAAACTTACCTGCCCTTAATTTTGTTTTCTTTTGTTTTTCCAGCAATTCTATTGTGATGGTTGTACCTTTCTAATAACCTCTGTCCTCTATTCTTGGAGAGCGCTGTACATTCTTTCTCTTGCTCTTGTCCTGAATTCTGTATCATTTCTCCCAGATGTTCATCACTTTCAGCAGATGGCACTGACTATTGTGGGACTTAGGTAGACAGAGGTCCCAGTTCAGAACACTAGAGCTTAAACTGAGGGCATGACTGCTCTTTCTCACCTCCACTCACTTAAGAGCCTCTGACTTTTTAAAACTTTTGCAGCCCATATGCACAATATAAGGATTTTCTTTGGGTATCTGTGGCCTCTTTCCTGGATTCTTTAAAGGGTGTGGGGTAGAGGGAAGAGGATTTTAGTTAATCCTGTGGGTCAGAGCAATGACTAAGAGATTGGAATCATTTACTTTGACCCTCCCTCAGTATCTGGCCAATGTACTGTCCCACATCAAAACCCCAAATCATATACCCAACTAAACAAGTGATAAATCATATTTTTTCATCTGAATTTATTTTTTTTCTTTTTAAACATTATTTTATTTGGTTATTTGAAAACATTATTCATTGGAAACAATGATCATTATCTTTTCCTCCCCCCACCCCCTCCAACCACTTCTCCCATAGCCGGCTCACAGTTCCACTGAGTTTCACATTTGTTCTTGGTTTGAACCCATTTCCATGTTGTTGGTATTTACACTAAAGTGTTCATTTAGAGTCTCTCCTCAGTCATTTGCTCTCAGCCCCTGTAGTCAAGCAGTTGCTTTTCATCGGTGTTTTTACTCCCACAGTTTATCTTCTGCTTGTGGATAGTGTTTTTTAGATCCCTGCAGATTGTTCAGAGACATTACATTGCCACTAATGGAGAAGTCCATTACCTTCCATTGTACCACAATGTATCAGTCTCTGTGTACAATGTTTTCCTCGTTCTGCTCCTTTCCCTCTGCATCACTTCCTGGAGGTTGTTCCAGTCTCCATGGAATTCCTCCACTTTATTATTTCTTTGAGCACAATAGTATTCCATCACCAACATATACCACAATTTGTTCAGCCATTCCCCAATTGAAGGGCATCCCCTCATTTTCCAATTTTTGGCCACCACAAAGAGCACAGCTTTGAATATTCTTGTACAAGTCTTTTTCCTTATTATCTCTTTGGGGTACAAACCAAGCAGTGCTATGGCTGGATCAAAGGGTAGACATTCTTTATCGCCCTTTGAGCATATTTCCAAATTGCCCTCCAGAATGGTTGGATCAGTTCACAACTCCACCAGCAATGAATTAGTGTCCCTACTTTGCCACATCCCCTCCAGCATTCATTACTTTCCATAGCTGTCATGTTAGCCAATCTGCTAGGTGTGAGGTGATACCTCAGAGTTGTTTTGATTTGCATCTCTCTGATTATAAGAGATGGAGAGCACTTTTTTCATGTGCTTATTAATAGTTTTGATTTCTTTGGCTGAGAACTGCCTGTTCATGTCCCTTGCCCATTTATCAATTGGAGAATGGCTTGATTTTTTGTACAATTGATTTAGCTCTTTGTAAATTTGAGTAATTATACCTTTGTCAGAGGTTTTTATGAAGATTGCTTCCCAGTTTGTTGCTTTCCTTCTGATTTTAGTTATATTGGTTTTGTTTGAACAAAAACTTTTTAATTTGATGTATTCCAGATTATTTATTTTACATTTTCTGACTCTTTCTATGTCTTGCTTAGTTTTAAAGTCTTTCCCTTCCAAAAGGTCTCACATCTATACTATTCTGTGTTTACCTAATTTACTTATAGTTTCCTTCTTTATGTTCATGTCAGTCACCCATTTTGAATTTATCTTGGCTTAGGGTGTGAGGTATTGATCTAATCCTAAGCTCTCCCACAATGTCTTCCAGTTTTCCCAGCAGTTTTTATCGAATAGTGGATTTTTGACCCAAAAGCTGGGATCTTTGGGATTATCATATATTGTCTTGCTGAAGTCACTTGCCCCAAGTCTATTCCACTGATCCTCCTTTCTGTCTCTTAGCCAGTACCAAATTGTTTTGATGACTGCTGCTTTGCAATATAGTTTGAGATCTGGGACTGCAAGGCCCCCTTCCTTTGTATTTTTTTTTCATTATTTCCCTGGATACCCTTGATCCTTTGTTATTTTAAAATGAACTTTGTTATGGTTTTTTCTAAATCAGTAAAGAAATTTTTTGGAAGTTCAATGGGTATGGCACTAAATAGATAGATAACTTTGGGTAGGATGGTCATTTTTACTATATTGGCTCATCCTACCAATGAGCAGTTAATGTTTTTCCAATTGCTCAAGTCTAATTTTAGTTGTGTGGAGAGTGTTTTGTAGTTGTGTTCATATAGTTCCTGTGCTTGTCTCAGGAGATAGATTCCTAGGTATTTTATCATGTCTAAGGTGATTTTGAATGGGATTTCTCTTTTTAGTTCTTGCTGCTGAACTATGTAGGAGTTGTATAGAAATACTGATGACTTATGCAGGTTTATTTTGTATCCTGCAACTTTGCTAAAGTTGTTGATTATTTCAATTAGCTTTTTGGTTGAATCTCTAGGATTTTTTAAGTAGACCATTATGTCATCTGCAAAGAGCGATAGCTTAGTCTCCTCCTTGCCTATTTTGATGCCTTCAATTTCTTTATCTTCTCTAATTGCTACTGCTAGTGTTTCTAGTACAATGTCAAATAGTAGAGGTGATAATGGGCATCCTTGTTTCACTCCTGATCTTATTGGGAATGCATTTAGTTTATCCCCATTGCAGATGATATTAGCTAATGGTTTTAGATATATGCTGTTTATTATTTTTAGGAACCACCCTCTTTTTCCTATGCTTTCAAGTGTTTTAAATAGGAATGGGTGTTGTATTTCATCAAAGACTTTTTCTGCATCTATTGAAATAATCATGTGATTTTTGTTGGTTTGCTTGTTGATATGGTCGATTATGTGGATGGTTTTCCTAATATTGAACCAGCCCTGCATCTCTGGTACAAATCCTACTTGATCATGGTGGATGACCCTTCTGATCACTTGCTGGAGTCTTTTTGCTAGTATCCAATTTAAGATTTTTGCGTCTATATTCATTAGGGAGATTGGTCTATAATTTTCTTTCTTTGTTTTTGATCTTCCTGGTTTTGTAATCAGTACCATGTTTGTGTCATAAAAGGAGTTTGGTAGAACTCCCTCTTTGCTTATTATGTCAAATAGTTTGTATAGTATTGGGATTAACTGTTGTCTGAATGTCTGATAGAATTCACTGGTGAATCCATCAGGCCCTAGGGATTTTTTCTTAGGAAGTTCTTTGATGGCTTGTTGGATTTCAATTTCTGATATGGGATTATTTAAGAATTCTATTTCTTCTTCTGTTAGTCTAGGCAGTTTGTATTTTTGTATATATTCTTCCATATCACCTAAATTGGTGTATTTATTGCCATATAATTGGGCAAAGTAATTTTTAATGATTGCCTTAATTTCCTCTTCATTGGAGGTGCTGTCCCCCTTTTCATCTTTGATGCTGTTAATTTGCTTTTCTTCCTTTTTTTAATTAGATTGACCAGTACTTTGTCTATTTTGTTTGTTTTTTTTTCAAAGTACCAGCTTCTAGTCTTATTTATTAAATTAATAGTTCTATCACTTTCGATTTTATTAATTTCTCCCTTAATTTTTAGGATTTCTATTTTGGTTTTCTGCTGGGGGTTTTTAATTTGATCACTTTTGAGTTTTTTTATTTGCATTTCCAATTGATTGATTTCTGCTCTCCCTAGTTTGTTAATATATGCACTCAGCGATATGAATTTACCTCTGATTACTGCTTCGGCTGCATCCCAAAAGGTTTGAAAGGATGTCTCGTCTTTGTCATTTTCCTTGATGAAATTATTAATTGTTTCTGTGATTTCTTCTCTAACTAAACTATTTTGGAGTATCATATTGTTTAATTTCCAATTAATTTTTGATTTGGTTACTGATCATTATTTTTATTGCCTTGTGATCTGAAAAGGCTGCATTTATTATTTCTGCTTTTCTGCATTTGTATGCCATGTTTCTGTGACCTAGTGTATGGTCAATCTTTGTGAAAGTGCCATGTAGTGCTGAGAAGAAGGTGTATTCCTTTTTGTCCCTATTTATTTTTCTCCATATGTCTATTAACTCTAATTTTTCTGAGATTTCATTCACTTCTTTTACCTCTTTCTTATTTATTTTTTGATTTGATTTATCTAAATTTGACAATGGTTGGTTCAAATCTCCTACTAACATTGTTTTACTATCTATTTCTTACTTCAATTCTCCTAGTTTCTCCATTAGAAATTTGGGTGCTATATTATTTAGTGCATACATGTTGATTAGTAATATTTCCTCATTATCTAAAGTCCCTTTTAACAAAATATAATTACCTTCCCTATCCCTTTTAATCAGGTCTATTTTTTCTTTGGCTTTATCAGATATCATGATTGCCACTCCTGCCTTCTTTCTATCAGTTGAGGCCCGGAAGGTCTTACTCCATCCTTTAATTCTGACCTTGTGGGTGTCTATCCACCTCATGTGTGTTTCTTGAAGACAACATATGGTAGGGTTTTGGATTCTAACCCATTCTGCGATTTGTCTACATTTTATGGGTGAGTTCATCCTATTCACGTTCAAAGTTATGATTGTGAGTTGTGAATTCTCTGGCATTTTGATATCCTTCCCTAATTCTAACCTTTCTTCTTTAGCTCTAACCTTTTAATCCAGTGATTTACTTTAAACCAGTCCCCCTTGTCCCCTCTCTTGATATGTTTCCCTTTCTAGTCCCTCCCTTTTTGTTCCTTCCCCCTCCCCCCTCTCCTTCCCTCCCCTTTTGTTTTCCCTCCCCTCCTTCCCCCCTTGGTTTTCCCTTCTCCTTACCCTTGTTGGGTAAGATAGAATTCAAGATCCCAATGGATCTGGATGTTTTTCCCTCTCAGAGTTGATTTCCCTGAGAGTGAGGTTTAAGTTAAAACTCTCTTCCTCTCCTTCTTATAGGAGTTTTCATTCTCTCCCCTTCCCATTTGAATCTTTGTGTGAGAAAGATTATTCTATTTTATTTTTCTTTTCCCCCTATTTACACATTACATTTTCCATATATTAATATATATAGATTGATATAAATGTAGTCCTTATAGAAGAGAGTTTGTATAAATGAAAAGATAATTTTCTCCTTTTCCCTTTCCATCATATTTACCTTTTCAGGTATTCCATGCTCTTTGTTTTTCGATATGGAACTTTCCACAAAAACTTGGAAATATTCTATTTTGTTGAATGCCCATACTTTCCCTTGGAAGTATATAGTCAGTTTTGCTGGATAGCTGATTCTTGGTTGAAGACCCAACTCTCTTGCCTTTCTGAAAATCATGTTCCATGCCTTATGATCATTCAGAGTAGAACTTGCAAGGTCTTGTGTGACCCTGATTGGCATTCCTTTATATCTAAATTGTCTTTTTCTGGCTTCTTTTAGGATTTTTTTTTTTTTTGCTTGAAAGCTTTGGAATTTGGCAGTTACATTCCTGAGGGTTGTCTTTTGGGGATTTAGTGTAGAGGGTGTTCTGTGAGCTCTTTCAGTGGCTGTATTACCCCCTTGTTCTAGAATCTCTGGGCAGTTTTCTTTGATTATATCTTGTATTACGATGTCGAGTTTGCTGTTTATTTATGGATTTCCTGGTAGTCCAATTATTCCTAAATTATCTCTTCTATCTCTATTTTCCAAGTCTGTCACCTTTTCAGTGAGATATTTTATGTTCTCTTCTAATTTCTTGATCTTTTGGCTTTGCTTTATTGATTCTTGCTCTTTTACCTTCTTGTTGTCTTCCAGTTGCCTAATTCTGACCTTTAAAACCTGGTTTTCCTTTTCAGTTTGGTCAATCTGGTTTTGTAGTTGCGTGAAATTCTTTTGCATTAATTCCCACTTTTCCTGACAGAAAGCTTCCATCTTTTTGATCATTTTCTATTCAAATTCTTCAAAAGTTTGTGGAGAGTTTCCATTTCCTTTAGAAGGTTTCGGCGCATTTGCTTGTATTTCCTCTTCTATCTCCTCTGTATTTTGTATTTTTGCTCCATAAAATGTGTCCAAATTTTCCCCCTTCTTGTTTTTCTTGTTATTTTGAGGCTTTTTTGCTTCTGTGCTGTTTGCCATCTCTATCTGAGTGAGGGGGGCTGCCTCTTCTGTTATCTGTCTGGTGTTCAATGGCTTTAGCCCCAGGCAAATTGTCTGTCTTCCCCAGGAAGCCCGGAATTGCTGGTGTTTCAGGGTTTCAGTGTTACTACTCTCCTCAGTTCCCTCCCAATGCTTCTCTGTTGCCTTACTTCTATGCTCTGTGTCTGGCTTGACACTCTCAGATGTATTTCAATGCCTTTGTTGGCCAGAGGAGCCTGCACTCTGAGGGGGAGGGGCATGGTTTCCTGGAGCTCCAAGGGCTGGTAATAGGATTAACCTCAGGCTGAGTATGCCCTGAGGCAGGGACCTTTGGTGAGACTCAGATGGAAGGATCTGGTCAGTGGGCTACAGGCTCCTCCTGTCTCTCTCTGTTTCCCTGCTGTCTGGGTGCCCCCGTGACTGGCTCAGGTTGTTTTCAGGGTGCGGCCTTCAGAATAGCTGGCTCCCAAGGCCCTTTTGCCTGCACTGAGCTTCCTGCTGCTGCCTTGGATTCAGCTCTCTGGGTTGGGGGGGATGGGTCCTGGGACCTTCCATTTGCCTACCCCTTAGATCCGAGTGATCTCGGGTTTTGACTTTTGGGGGGCCATACCTTTTGATCCAGGTCCAGGAGGAGTGTTCCCAGGGTCTATTCTGTTGTTTGTTTTGAATTTTGGTGCCCTAGGGGCATTCAGTTTGAGATCGGTAAAGAAGGGTTTCTGGAGCTCTGAACTTTAGCTTTCTCTAAACTGCCATCTTGACAGGAAGTTCATCTGAATTTATACTCCAACAGTTCTTTCTTTGGACATGGATGACATTCTTTTTCATAAGTCCCACAGAACTGTCCTGGATCATTGTATTGTTGTTAGTAGCAAAGTCTATCACATTTGATCATTCTGCACTGTTTCAGTTACTGTGTATAATATTCTCCTGGTTCTGCTTATTTCACTCTACATCAGTTCACGTAGGTCTTTCCAGTTCTTTATGAAATCATCCTATTCTTCATTCCTTATAGTACAATAATATTCGTCACCATCATATACCACATTTTGTTTTGTCATTCCCCAATTGATGGATAACCTTTTAGTTTCTAATTCTTCGCCACCACAAAAAGTTCAGCTATAAATATTTTTGTACAAACAGATCCTTTCCCAGCTTTTGAAAAAATCTCTTTGGGATATAGACCTAGTAGTGGTATTATTGGATCAAATGGTATGCATTCTTTTATAGCCCTTTTAAATTAGTTCCTTTTGTATTTTTCACTTTCTGTTTTTCTGGATGAACTGTGTTATTATTTTTCTCATTGTGTAAAATAATTTTTTGGTAATTTGATAGATATGGCATTGAAGAAGTAAATTAATTTAGTAAGATTGCTATTTTTAATATAATAGCTTGGCCTATCAATGAGCAATTAATGTTTATTCAATTATTTAGATCTAACTTTATTTGTGTGAAAAGTGTTTTGTAATTGGGTTCATATAATCCCTGCTTTTATCTTGGCAAATAGATTCCAAATATTTTATAATTTCTAGAGTGATTTTAAATGAAGTTTGTCTTTGTTATTCTTGCTACTGAGTTTTGTTGGAAATATATAGAAATGCTGATGATTTATAAAGGTTTATTTTGTAGCCTACAATTTTGCTAGTTATTAATTATTTCAACTAGTTTTTTAGTTGATTTTCTAGGATTCTCTAAGTATACCATTGTATGATCCTCAAAGAATGGTAGTTTAGTTTCCTTATTACCTGCTTTAATTCCTTCAATTTCTTTTTCTTCTCTAATTTCTAAAGCTAGTTCTTCTAGTACAATATTAAATAACAAGGGTGATAATGATCATCCTTGCTTCACTTCTGATCCTATTGAGAAGGCTTCTAACTTATCCCCATTGCAAATGATACTTGCTAATGGTTTTAAATAAACCCTATCTATTATATTGAGGAAAGTCTCTTTTATTACTATGCTTTTTTTGTGTTCAATAGGAACGGGTGTTGTATTTTGTCAAAGACTATTTCTGCATCTATTGAGATTCTCTTCTTTCTTTTTTTTTAAGCAAATTAACCAATATTCTATCTATTTTGTTTTTTCATAGAACCAGCTCCTAAACTTATTTATCAATTATGTGATTTAATTTACTCTATTTTGCATCTTCTTCATTTTCTCTTAGTACATTTCTGTTTTTCACTCCTAGTTCTTGTTTTTTTTTTTACTGTGAAGATTGAATTTTGCTCTCCCCTTATTGTAACAATGAATGTACTTAGCTCTTCCCTGATTGTGCAGATTTAAATTGTAACTCTTGTCTTTTTTTAGATTTTTATCCCCAAAAGTGTAAATACCCTACTTAAAAGTTAAGTATGGAGCCTTGCCTATTTTTATATTCAATCACAAGTGAAAACACAGTACTTAAAAGTAAAGTATGAAGATTTGTCCATTTAGATCTAATTACCAAAAGTACAAATATCTCACTTAATTATGATGTGGAAGGCCTCTGACCCAAGTGTGTGGATAATAAATATGAATCAACTGGACAGTCCTGGAACAGAGTGTCAACTATGATTGGTAGATGTGGAATTAGGGGAAGGCACAGGAAGTGACTCAAGAAAAAATGTCTTTAAAAGGGACTGTCACTTCCTGTGAGAGTCAGTTCTTCATTTTTAGAAGTGGAGACAGGAGTCTTGGAGTGGAACTTCCTGTGACAATTCAATTCTTGATGCTTTCAAGTGGAGGCTGGTAAAAAGGGGCAGAATATTCTTTCTTTTTTTTTTTAAATATATTTTATTTGATCATTTCCAAGCATTATTTGTTAAAGACATAGATCATTTTCTTTTCCTCCCGCCCCCCACCCCCCATAGCCGACGCGTAAGTCCACTGGGCATTAGATGTTTTCTTGATTTGAACCCATTGCTTTGTTGATAGTATTTGCATTAGAGTGTTCATTTAGAGTCTCTCCTCTGTCATGTCCCCTCAACCTCTGTATTCAGGCAGTTGCTTTTTCTCGGTGTTTCCACTCCCATAGTTTATCCTTTGCTTATGAATGGTGTTTTTTTTCTCCTGGGTCCCTGCAAGTTGTTCAGGGACATTACACCACCACCAATGGAGAAGTCCATTACGTTCGATGATACCACAGTGTGTTTGTCTCTGTGTACAATGTTCTCCTGGTTCTGCTCCTCTCGCTCTGCATCACTTCCTGGAGGTTGTTCCAGTCTCCATGGAACTTCTCCACTTTATTATTCCTTTTAGCACAATAGTACTCCATCACCAACATATACCACAGTTTGTTCAGCCATTCCCCAATTGATGGGCATCCCCTCATTTTCCAGTTTTGGGCCACCACAAAGAGCGCAGCTATGAATATTTTTGTACAAGTCTTTGTGTCCATTATCTCTTTGGGGTACAGACCCAGCAGTGCTATGGCTGGGTCAAAGGGTAGATATTCTTTTAGCACCCTTTGGGCATAGTTCCAAATTGCCCTCCAGAATGGTTGGATCAGTTCACAGCTCCACCAGCAATGAATTAATGTCCCTATTTTGCCACATCCCCTCCAGCATTCATTACTTTCCTTTGCTGTTATGTTAGCCAATCTGCTAGGTGTGAGGTGATACCTCAGAGTTGTTTTGATTTGCATTTCTCTGATTATAAGAGATGTAGAACACTTCTTTATGTGCTTGTTAATAGTTTTGATTTCTTTATCTGAGAACTGCCTATCCATTTCCCTTGCCCATTTATCAATTGGAGAATGGCTTGATTTTTTGTACAATTGATTTAGTTCTTTATAAATATGAGTAATTAAACCTTTGTCAGAGGTTTCTATGAAGATTTTTTCCCAATTTGTTGTTTCCCTTCTGATTTTAGTTATATTGGTTTTGTTTGTACAAAAGCTTTTTAGTTTGATGTAGTCAAAATTATTTATTTTACATTTTGTGATTCTTTCTATATCTTGCTTGGTTTTAAAGCCTTTCCCCTCCCAAAGGTCTGACATGTATACTATTCTGTGTTTACCCAATTTACTTATGGTTTCCTTCTTTATGTTTAAGTCACTCACCCATTTTGAATTTATCTTGGTGTAGGGTGTGAGGTGTTGATCTATTCCTAGTCTCTCCCACACTGTCTTCCAATTTTCCCAGCAGTTTTTATCGAATAGTGGATTTTTGTCCCAAAAGCTGGGATCTTTGGGTTTATCGTATACTGTCTTGCTGAGGTCGCTTTCCCCCAGTCTATTCCACTGATCTTCCTTTCTGTTTCTTAGCCAGTACCAAATTGTTTTGATGACTGCTGCTTTGTAATATAGTTTTAGGTCAGGGACTGCAAGGCCCCATCATATGTGTTTTTTTTTCCATTATTTCCCTGGATATCCTTGATCTTTTGTTCTTCCAAATCAACTTTGTTGTGGTTTTTTCTAAATCAGTGAAGAAGTATTTTGGTAGTTCAATGGGTATGGCACTAAATAGATAAATAAGTTTGGGTAGGATGGTCATTTTTATTATATTGGCTCGTCCTATCCATGAGCAGTTAATGTTTTTCCATTTGTTCAAGTCTAGTTTTAGTTGTGTGGCGAGTGTTTTGTAGTTGTGTTCATATAGTTCCTGTGTTTGTCTTGGGAGGTAGATTCCTAGGTATTTTATTTTGTCTAAGGTGATTTTGAATGGGATTTCTCTTTCTAGTTCTTGCTGCTGAGCTGTGTTGGAGATATATAGAAAAGCTGATGATTTATGTGGGTTTATTTTGTATCCTGCAACTTTGCTAAAGTTGTTGATTATTTCAATTAGCTTTTTGGTTGAGTCTCTAGGATTCTTTAAGTAGACCATCATGTCATCCGCAAAGAGTGATAACTTGGTCTCCTCCTTGCCTATTTTGATGCCTTCAATTCCTTTATCTTCTCTAATTGCTACTGCTAGTGTTTCTAGTACAATGTCAAATAGTAGAGGTGATAATGGGCATCCTTGTTTCACTCCTGATCTTATTGGGAATGCATCTAGTTTATCCCCATTGCAGATGATATTAGCTGTTGGTTTTAGATATATACTGTTTATTATTTTTAGGAATGACCCTTCTATTCCTATGCTTTCTAGTGTTTTTAATAGGAATGGGTGTTGTATTTTATCAAAGGCTTTTTCTGCATCTATTGAAATAATCATGTGATTCTTGCTAGTTTGCTTGTTGATGTGGTCAATTATGTGGATGGTTTTCCTAATGTTGAATCAGCCCTGCATCCCTGGTATGAATCCTACTTGATCATGGTGAATGATCCTTCTGATCACTTGCTGGAGTCTTTTTGCTAGTATCCTATTTAAGATTTTTGCATCTATATTCATTAGGGAGATTGGCCTATAGTTTTCTTTCTCTGTTTTTGACCTGCCTGGTTTTGGAATCAGTACCATGTTTGTGTCGTAAAAGGAGTTTGGTAGAACTCCCTCTTTGCTTATTATGTCAAATAGTTTGTATAGTATTGGGATTAACTGTTCTCTGAATGTTTGATAGAATTCACAGGTGAATCCATCAGGCCCTGGGGACTTTTTCTTAGGAAGTTCTTTGATGGCTTGTTGGATTTCAATTTCTGATATGGGATTATTTAGGAATTCTATTTCCTCTTCTGTTAGTCTAGGCAGTTTGTATTTTTGTATATATTCATCCATTTCTCCTAAATTGGTGTATTTATTGCCATATAATTGGGCAAAGTAATTTCTAATGATTGCCTTAATTTCCTCCTCATTGGAGGTGCTGTCCCCCTTTTCATCTTTAATGCTGTGAATTTGCTTTTCTTCCTTCCTTTTTTTAACTAGATTGACCAGTACCTTGTCTATTTTGTTTGTTTTTTCAAAGTACCAGCTTCTTGTCTCATTTATTAAATCAATAGTTCTATCACTTTCGATTTCATTAATTTCTCCCTTAATTTTTAGGATTTCTAATTTGGTTTTCTGCTGGGGGTTTTTAATTTGATCGCTTTCCAGTTTTTTCATTTGCATTTCCAATTGATTGATCTCTGCTCTCCCTTTTTTGTTAATATAAGCATTCAGGGATATGAATTTACCTCTGATTACCGCTTTGGCTGCATCCCAAAAGGTTTGAAAGGATGTCTCGCCATTGTCATTTTCCTTGATGAAATTATTAATTGTTTCTATGATTTCTTCTTTAACTAAACGGTTTTGGAGTATCATATTGTTTAATTTCCAATTGGTTTTAGATTTGGTTTTCCATGTACCATTACTAATCATTATTTTTATTGCCTTGTGATCTGAGAAGGCTGCATTCATTATTTCTGCTTTTCTGCATTTGTGTGCTATGTTTCTGTGACCTAATGTATGGTCAATTTTTGTGAATGTGCCATGTGGTGCTGAGAAGAAGGTGTATTCCTTTTTATCCCTATTTATTTTTCTCCATATGTCTATTAATTCTAATTTTTCTAAGATTTCATTCACTTCTTTTACCTCTTTCTTATTTATTTTTTGATTTGATTTATCTAAATTTGATAATGGTTGGTTTAAGTCTCCCACTAGTATGGTTTTATTGTCTATTTCTTCCTTCAATTCTCCTAGTTTCTCCATTAGAAATTTGGGTGCTATATTATTTGGTGCATACATATTGATTAATGATATTTCCTCATTGTCTATAGTCCCTTTTAACAAAATATAATTACCTTCCCTATCCCTTTTGATCAGGTCTATTTTTGCATTGGCTTTATCAGATATCATGATTACCACTCCTGCCTTCTTTCTATCAGTTGAAGCCCAGAAGGTCTTACTCCATCCTTTAATTCTGACCTTGTGGGTGTCAACCCGCCTCATGTGTGTTTCTTGAAGACAACATATGGTAGGGTTTTGGATTCTAATCCATTCTGCTATTCGTCTACGTTTTATGGGTGAGTTCATCCCATTCACGTTCAAAGTTATGATTGTCATTTGTGGACTCCCTGGCATTTTGATTGCCTTCCCTAATTCTAACCTTTTCTTCTTCGGCTCTACCTTTTAGTCCAGTGATTTACTTTGAAACAGTCCCCCTTGTCCCCTCCCTTGATGTTTCCCTTTTTAGTCCCTCCCTTTTTGTTCCCTCCCCCTCCCCCCTCTCTTTCCCTCCCTTTTTGTTCTCCCTCTCCCCCTCCCCCCCTTGGTTTTCCCTTCTCCTTACCCTTGTTGGGTAAGATAGAATTCAAGATCCCAATGGATCTGGATGTTTTTCCCTCTCAGAGCTGATTTCCCTGAGATTGAGGTTTAAGTAACCCCCCCCCTCTCTTCCTCTCCTTCTTATAGGAGTTTTCTTCCCCTCCCCTTCCCATGTGAATCTTTGTGTGAGAATGATTATTCTATTTGGTCTTTCTTTACCCCCTATTTATACATTACATTTTCCCCACATGTTAGTATACATAGGTTGATATAAATGTAGTCCTTATAGAAGAGAGTTTGAGTAAAAGAAGAAGATAACATTTTCCCCTTTCCTTAATATTTACCTTTTCAGGTATTCCTTGCTCTTTGATTTTCGGTATCAAACTTTCCACAGAGCTCTGGTCTTTTCTTTGCAAAAAGTTGGAAGTCTTCTATTTTGTTGAATGCCCATACTTTCCCTTGGAAGTATATAGTCAGTTTTGCTGGGTAGCTGATTCTTGGTTGGAGACCCAGCTCTCTTGCCTTTCTGAAGATCATGTTCCATGCCTTACGATCATTCAGAGTAGAACTTGCAAGGTCTTGGGTGACCCTGATTGGCATTCCTTTATATCTAAATTGTCTTTTTCTGGCTTCCTGTAGGATTTTTTCTTTTGTTTGATAGCTTTGGAATTTGGCAATTACATTCCTGGGAGTTGTCTTTTGGGGGTTTAGTGTAGAAGGTGTTCTGTGAGCTCTGTCAGTGGCTGTATTGCCCCCTTGTTCTAGAATCTCTGGGCAATTTTCTTTGATTATATCTTGTATCACCATGTCCAGTTTGGTGTTTATTTCTGGCTTTTCTGGGAGTCCAATTATTCTTAAATTATCCCTTCTCCCCCTATTTTCCAGATCTATCACCTTGTCGGTGAGATATTTTATGTTCTCTTCTAATTTCTTGGTATTTTGGCTTTGCTTTATTGATTCTTGCTCTTTTACACGATCGTTGTCTTCCAGCTGCCTGATTCTGGCCTTTAAAGCCTGGTTTTCTTTTACAGTTTGGTCAAACTGGTTTTGTAGATGCGTGAATTTCTTTTGCATTATTTCCAACTTTTCCTCCCAGAAGGCTTCCATCTTTTTGGTCATTTCTGATTCAAATTCTTCATAGGTTTGTGGAGAGTTTCCATTTCCTTTGGAAGGTTTTGGAGCATTTTCTTTTATATTATCTTCTGTCTGCTCTGTATTTTGTATTTTGGCTCCATAGAATGTGTCCAAAGTCGCCCCTTTCTTCTTATTTTTCTTGGTATTTTGGGGCTTCTGTGGTTCTGTGGAGTTTGCCATTTCTGAATGTGGAGGATTAGTTTTTCTTGTCTCTGTCTGGTGTTCAGAGGCAGTCCTGGGCAGATGGTTCTATGAGCTTTCCCTGGGTTAAACTGAATATGCCTCACTGGAACTGGAATGGAAGGGTCGGACCACGAGGCCACACTCTCCCCCCGGCTCGCTTTCCGGAAGTTGCCTTCAGAAACGCTGGCCGTGAGGCTGTTTCGTCAGCCTGCGGGGGGATGGGCTGCAGCTAGCCCAAGCTCTGAGGGCAAGGACTTTCACTGAGACTTGGATAGCAGGATCCAGCCCGTGAGGCTGTCTTGCCCGCCCTGAGGGTTGCTGTTGTTTCGACCAGCTCTCTGCAGCGGAAGCCCCAGGCAGTAACTTTCACCGGGACTGTAGAAGGCCCTGAGGGTTCTGCTCTCTGAGCCCGGCTGGGCTGCGGCTTCCGGGAGCCTTGGACTCTGCGCTCCTACCCCTGAGGTCCGAGTGATCTCGGGTTCTGGCTTTTAAGGGGAGCCGTACCTTTTGAACCAGGTCCAGGTCCAGGAGGAGGGTTCCCAGGGTCTGTGCTGTTGATCGTTTTGAATTTCGGCGCCTTAGGAGCTTATCGTTTGAGATCGGTCGGGAAGGGTTTTCCGGAGATCTGAGCTTTAGCTTTCTCTAAGCCGCCATCTTAACCGGAAGTCCGGGGCAGAATATTCTGCTGACTGGACTGACACTTGGTGAGTGAAAAGCTGACTCTTAATTGCTGAACTTTCTGAAGAGACTTCCCAGTCCTTGGCTTTGCCAAAGTCTACTGAAACTAATTCTCCCTGCCTGGAAGGGGCTGAGAGTAAATTATTTAGTACTCAGGCTAGATATCTTACCTTATCCTCTTTCTGATTTCTTGCTTCACTCTTTCTACATTTTGTATATAAATTGTAAATAAAATATCCTTGGAAACAATTAAATTCCTGGCGACCAAGCTCCTAAATAATCAAGTCCAACCCTTTAAAAATAACCCCCCCCCCCATTTTCCCCTTACATTATATAACATACCAATTAGCTTACTATCACAACCTCTGTCTATGTATACTTCTTCTAAGGACTATGATAATTATAACAATTTTCAAGAGTTATAAATATTATCTTTCCATAGATATCATCTTTGAAGTACTATGATAATTACAATTTTCAAGAGTTATAGATATCATCTTCTAAGCACTATGATAATGGTAAAAATTTTTAAGAGTTATAGATATCATCTTTCCATATAGAATATCAAAAAATTTGACCTTATTGAAGCCCTTAATTTTTTCTCTATCTTATTTACCTTTCTATACTTCTTTTGAAATTTGTATTTAAAAATCAAGTTTTCTTTTTAAGTCTGGTCTTTTCTTCAGGAATTTTTGGAAATTTTCTATTTTATTAATGACCATACTTTCCTATGAAGGAGTATAGTCAGTTATGATGGGTAGGTGATTCTTGGTTATAGACTCAGTTCTCTTGCCTTCCAGAATATCATATTCCAAGTCTTCTGAGACTTCAATGTGAAAGCTGCCACATCCTTTGTAATCCTGACTGGCCCTACATGATATTTGAATTGTTTATTTCTGACTGTTTTCAGTATTTTCTCCTTGTCCTTGGAACTCTTGAACTCAACTATAACATTCCTGTGAGTTATCATTTGGAGATTTGTTACAGGAAGTAACCTCTGGAATTTTTCAATTTCTATTTTTCCCTTCTGTTCAGGAATACCAGGGTAGTTTTGTTTTTTTTTTGGATAATTTCTTAAAACACGATGTCTAGGCTTTCTTTTTTTTTTGTCATGACTTTCATGTAGTCTAAAAATTCTTAAATTGTCTCTTCTCGATCTATTTTCCAGGTCAGTTGATTTTTCAGTGAAATATTTCATATTTTCTTCTATTTTTTTCATTGATTTTGTTTTATTGTTTCTTGATGTCTTATGAAGTCATTAACTTCTATTTGCCCAATTCTAATTTTTAAAGATTAAATTTCTTCTATGATGTTTGATCCTTCTTTTCCATTTGGCCCATTGTACTTTTTGTGGCACTATTTATTTGACTGGATTTTTTGCCTCTTTTTTCCAGTTGACCAATTTTGCTTCCTAAATTGCTTTTTTCTATTTGCATTACTTTCATTTATTTTCCCCATCTTCCCCCATTGATCTTTAATCTGTCTTATTTGATTTTTGCATTCTTCTTTGAATTCTTCCAAGCTTGAGACCAATTTCTGTTGGGTTTTTTTGAAGTTTTGCATATGGTTGTTCGATCTCACCATCTCTTGTTGGATCTCTGCCATGCTCTTTGTCCCCATAGAAATTTTCAAGGACTAAGTTTTTCTTTTGCTGATTGCTCACCTTTATTTTTTCCTGTGGACTAGGAATTCTGAAAGTTGCTTGATGATTTTCTCTCCTCTGTTGCTGACTTGCAGGAATTGGCTCTGTGGATTATTTTTCCCTGTGGCTAGATCTTCACTACAGCAGAGCAGACTTAAAAAACCCAGCCCTATGGATTTCTGGGCCTCACTGTGGGCTGATGCTAGAGGCTGGGACTTTAAGGGATGGGTCTCAGGTGCTCTTTTATTGGTATAGCCTGAATCCTAGGATCCCAAAATTAGTCTATGCCCAAGTGAAGAACCTGGTTTATGTAGTAGGTTGGGGTGGTTGGCCAGCACTCCTCTGTGTGCAGTTTTGCTTCTGGTTCCCTGTTATTCTGTGAAAAAATCAGCTCTTTCTGTTTACCTTTTAAGTTGTATTCAGTAGGAGAGCTCCCTCCTTTGGTGTTTCTATTGATTTTTGACTCTTGTCATTTTGAGACACTCTTAAAATATTGGTTTGGAAGGATTGTCAGAACAGTTTTGGATATCATGGTTACTAAGCTGCCATATTAACCCCTTCCCACAGTGATTTTAATTTTTAACTGAAATTTTCCTTATTCATTTGTTAATTGATATAGGAACTACTAAAGACTATCTATTCAGGCACTAATGAATTGTAATCTATATCAATGGAAGAACCATCCTCACAAAGGACTAGTTCAGAACTTGTTACAGTATGTGGAATATAATCTTTAAAGTTGTATGAAATCTTGCCCTAAAGAAAAAGCAATCTATCAACACACAATTTCAGTCTCTGCTTTTGAAATTTTGAAAGGGCCTTAATTCTTTGTTATAAATAACCTGGACAAGGCAGCTACCATAGAGGAAGGAAGGATGTTCACATTACTTAGAACTATGAACTTCTTTTCCATGTTTTCTGACTTGAGATTATCATGAAAAGTAAGGCCTAGAGCAATTGTGTTGAGGCCAGAATTCTCTTCAAATCTGCTGCATGCTTTTCAGTAAAAAAAAATATAATATAATAAAATAAAATAAAAAACAGCAATAGAGTATTTCCAACACCCTTCCCTTCCTGGCCCTCTTGCCCTCATTTGTCACTGGGGAGCATGGATCCATGAGAGATTTTTTTTTTCTTTTTAGCAGACTAAATAATATGCTCCACATCTCACCAAAAAACAAAAAAAAAGTATGTGATGGAGTTAGGAATAGAAAATAGGTCTTTTGGATTCCTCTCCTCTCCCATTAACCTCCTAACCACAAAGCCTTTTATTAATACTAATTTCTTTTCCCATTGGGTAGAGATTTAAATTTGATATAGCTCTCTGACCCACTGGACCCCCCAAATCTAACCATGGATTGTCCCTAAGGGAAGTCAGATCTGCTTCAGGTAATTACACATGTCCAAGTTCCCAAACCAAGGCTGGGAAACAAACTCTTAAAAGATGGTTTGGTTACTCTTTTCTCTGTTACTAATTAGAGAGGGGAGGTGGGGAGTGAAAGAAAGGGAAAGGCAAGGAGAGAAGAGAAAGGAGGCTAGGAGAGAAGAAAGGAGAAAAGAAGAAAGCACAGCTCTGTGGGGTGTGGCTCCTGCCATGTGTTCCTAATCACAGCCCACACAATGAAAATGTTTTCATTTTGGGACAATCAGAAGAAACCTTGGAGAGATTCAAGATTTTTCCTTTTTTAAGCACAGTAATAACAACAAAAAAATCAAACGAAAAAGTTTATTCTCAATCTTGGCAGCAAGTGTTAAGGGCTAGAAAGTCATCCCAGACTCCCACCAAACACTAATAGCCCATGTGTGACCTTTCACCCTGAGGACATAGCCAGCTAGAGAGAGGGGCTAAGTCTCTGCCCAGATGGCCCAGCCCCAATTGTTGGTTATATGTGTAGAAGCAGCAGGGTAGAGGGTTCCTCTTTGAGCTAGGATTAAGGTTAAATAAAATAAGACACATTCAACGACAATAAAGAGCTTACATTCTATACAGGGTGGCTGTTGATGAGTGTCCTGAGGTTCAAGTCACCATTCTGGCCTGCCTCCCTACTCCCTAATCCCCTATCCTCTCTCCCCAATCCCAAAGGCTGGTTTTCATGTATCTTAACTCTAGCTTTGCAGACTACTTAGTCCCTTAGATCCTTTTATGGAAGAGTCTAGCTTACGCTTCTTGACTCTAAACTGGCTCTAGACTCCAGCTCTTCTCTCAGAACTAACCAGATGAGGACCTCCATCATATCCACATGTGATGAAAGAGGTGAATCCCTGAAGTAGCTCAATATTAATGAAATCCCAAAGATTTGTAATCCAAAAAGTCCCCAGTAACAAAGGTCACAACCCAACTATACTTACCCATTGAGGGGGATCTTTTTTTTCTTATTCTCACTTTAGTCCCCAATTTTCATCTTCTCACCAATCCTCTAACTGCATGAACCAGAAACCACATATGGCCTGGAGGACTTTAACCCTTTCAATTCCAGAACTCTCAGCCTGACGTTCTTGCTACTCTATGTTTTTATATTTTACTTTTTCCAATTACATATAAAAATAATTTTTAACATTCATTTTAAAAACACTCATCTTTTGAGTTCTAATTTTTCTCTTCCCCTCCCCTCTCATCAAGAAGGCAATTTGACATAAGTTGCATATGTGCAGTCATGCAACACATTTCTATAATAGTCATGTAAAAAATTAAAAATAGTATGCTTTAATATGTGTTCAGACTGTATTCATTTCTTTCTCTGGAGGTAGATAGCATTTTTCATCATAAATACTTCAGAATTGTCTTGAGTCTTTGATCCTCTATGGCTCAAATCATCATTCCTGTGAGTTTCTAAATCAATTTCTTCTTCCCTGGCTAACATTGACCTATGTAGATTGTATATGGTTTTCAAAACTATCAAAACTACGAGTGAAACCAAGTGATCTTCAGAGTGCATTCTGTGACATCGGTGATTTTGTGTTCATTGGGTATATGAATCTGCATGGCTCATTGATTCAAGGAACATAGATTTAGAGCTAGAAGGAACCTTAGAAGTCCTCTGAGGCAACCAATTTGTTTGAAAGAAGAGACCAAGTTCAAAGAAGGGAAATGAGTTGCCCAAAATCTTTTATTTTGACTAAATGACACCTGCTAAAAAGAAATCACTGGGATGAAGAAGGAAATATATACTGTAAGGTTCTTTTTGACCATGGGGAAATGGGAGGAGGAGAAGAATAGAGAGTATCAACATCAGAGACTTCAGGGTAAGCATACTATAAAGAGAAGGGGATAAGCATTTACTACGTTCTTAATATAGGCCAGGCACCATGCTAAATACTTTACAAAATCTCATTTGATTTTTTTAAAACCTTTACCTTCTGTCTTAGCATTAGTTGTGAGACAGAAGGGCAACACGGGCAAGGTAATTGGAGTTAAGTGACTTGCCCAAGGTCACAAAGATAGAAAGTATTGGCGGTCAGATTTAAACTCAGAAATATGAGTTCCTTCCTGACTCTAGCATTCTACTTAATATGCCACCTAGCTTCCTGCTTCATTTCATCTTCACAATAATCCTATGAGAGAGGTGCTATGACGATCCCCATTTACACATAAGGAAACTTAGGCAGGCAATGGTAAAAGAGTTCTACTCAGGGTCATAGAGCTAGTAAGTGTCTGAGTTCAAATTTGAACACAAGTTTTCCTTTCTGTTGACTCAGTGCTCTATCTACCCTACCTAATGTCTTATTATTCAACTAGGGTAATACAGGTATGCAGAAAAAAGCATTTCCCCCACAACCCAAGTGAAACAGGAAATAAATATAAGTAGATAAATTATTAATCAGTAGTAAATTTATTTCACTTGAAGATGAGAAGACTAGCAGACCCAAGATTCAAATTCAGTTCTTTTAACCCCAACTGCAGCTCTTTCCCTATGGTATCATGTAGCCTACTAACTGGATGCTAGAGCTTGAAGAAACCTTAGGATTCATCCCCTTCATTTTAGGCATGAAGAAATGGAGGCCAAAAGAAAACTGTCTTCTCAAATCTTATGTAGTTTCTAAACATCAGAGTTTTCTGACTAGCAGCCATTCCCCTGTGCCCCAAATCTACTTGTCTTTGTTCTGCAGAGGGTTCCATTTCTAAAGTATTCACTGACTCCAGGGGACATCTGCAGTCCTGGTAGTAAGGTAGGACCAAATTCTCCAAGATCTCAAGGCAATATGTGCACCAATCATTTTTTAATTGGAAACCAGAAAGTGCCTCATTTCCCCTCACCTTTTGGTGAACCCATCAAATCATTGCAATATGTTGGTCTTGGGGTCAGTTCTATATTTGCTCCCTGCCAGGACAAGAGCACATGCAGTGAGCCAGTAGTTCATGCTCAGCAATAGAGACTCCCAAGTGATCCAGGAAAGGTTTTTATAAATATTGCTTTTGCATGTCCCATGAAAGGCGTTATTCCCAAATCTTTCTGAAACTTCCCTCCCCCAGGTCTATAAGATGAAGACTGTTGCTGTGCCCTTTTTAAACAAGAGGATTGGCAAATAGGATTCAGCAGCCAGCAGGCCCTTCAAAGACCCAACAGCAGCCAAAGATAGGGTACACAGAGAAGCCTTTAAGTGTGGTGCCAAACATAGCACTAACCACCTGTTTTGCCTTTCAGTCTAAGTAAGAAAGGCATTAACTATTTCAGTCCTAAGCAGTGTATGAAGCTTATCCACATTGGCTCTTCATCTGCAGCTATGATGGGGCAGAACTGTTTATAAATAGTGGAAAGAGTGTTGAAATTTAAATCATAGACTTATCAGATCATAGTTATAGCACTGGAAGGTACCTTAAATATCATCTAGGCCTGCCCAGTCTTTTGATAGATGAAAAAATCATCGCTTAGAAGTTCAATTACTTCACTGAGGCGACATAGGAAGAAAGTGGCAGATCCAAGACAAGATCTTGGCTATGATTCATACTAGCTGCATAGTATTCACTTAATCCTTCTCAGGCTTTTAAGTACTTACTAGTAATAGGCATTATTTTGAGTGTAAGAGAAGTAAAGAAGCAAAAAATGAAAACAAAAACAAAACCATAGCCTTTGCCTCCGAAGGGTCACTTTCAATGGGGAAAGAAACATGAAAAACATGGAATATATGTATGTATGTATATATATATATATATATGTATACATATATATATATATACATCATGTTTAAGACATACACATATTAGAAAAATGGAAGATAATATTATAGGGAAGGTAACAATGGAGGATAGATGGTTGGGAATAGTGGTTCTGGGGGAAGACCTCTGGCAAAGAGTAGCATTAAATATGAGTCTAGAAGGAAATTATGGAAAGCAAAAGGTGAAAGTGAAGGAGAGCCTGTCATGCATAGAGGATAGCCAGTGAAAGGGTACAGAGTCTTGATATCGAGTGTTATGTGCAAGAAACAACAAGAAGCCCAGTGAACACAGGGTATGTGGGAAAGGGCTAAGTTGTAAAGGGATTTAAATGCAAGAGAAGATTTTGACTGTTACTGAGTACTAGAGAGGCAATACTGAGTAGAGGGGTGACATAGTCAGACTTGAGTTTTAGAAAGATTATTTTAGCTGCTGTGTGGAGAATACACTAGAATAGAGGAAGACATGAGACAGATAGATCACCAAAAGGCCATTGCAATAGTCCAGGTATGAGAATGGTTTTGAGAATCTTGAGGGTGGTAGCTGTGGGAGTGGAGACAACACATATGATGTGAGTAAGGTGTTGTGGATAGCAGTAAAGTTGAAAGCCTGGATTATTTGGATGAAAATGGTTCCTTCAACAGTAAAAGAGAAATATGGAAGAAAGAATGGTTTGGAAATAGGGGGAGATAATGAGCTCTATTTTGCACAAGCTGAATTTGAGAAATCACCCAGTTAGATATGTCTGAGATTAGAGTTCATGAGAGACTTAGGGCTGGATAAGTAGATATGGGAAGCTTCTGCATAGTGATTATAATTGAACCCAAGGAAACTAATGAAATCCCCAACAAAGATAGAATGGAAGGTAGAGAGAAGATGACCTAAGATGGACTCCTAGGGATCACACATATTTAGTGAGCATGACTTCAAAGAGGATCCAGAAATTGTTCTCCAGACTAGTTGGATTAGTTCACAAATCCACTAAAAATCTATTGGTGTTCCAATTTTGCTATAATTTCTTTTACTGTCATATTTAGCCAATCTGATAGGTATGAGGGTACCTCAGAGCTGTTTTAATTTGCATTTCTTAAATTGAGTGATATAAAACATTTTCCATATGATTATTGATAGCTTTTATTTCTGCATCTTAATATTGCTTATTTATATCCTTTGATAATTTGTCAGTTGGGGAATGGCTTCTATTCTTATAAATTTGATTTAGTTATTTGTAAATTTGAGAAATCAGCTATTCATCAGAAAAATTTGTTTTAAAAAATTTCCCCAGTTTATTGTTTCTTCTAATCTTAGTTATACTGGTTTTGTTTGTAGAAAACCTTTTTAATTTCATATGATCAAAATTATTGATTTTATGCCTTGTGATGCTCTTTATGTCACGTGGTCATAAATTCTTTCCTTCTCTATATATTTGCCAAGCAAATTATTCATTGTTCCTCTAATTTACTTATGATATCATCCTTTGTCTAATTTGTATACCCATTTTGATCTTATCTAGAATAGGATATGAGATATTGATCTATACCTAGTTTCTCCCATATCATTTTCAAGTTTTCCCAGCAGTTTTGGTCAAATAATGAATTCTTATCCCAAAAGCTGGAGCCTTTGGGTTTATCAAACACTAGATTGCTAATGTCATTTCCCCTGTATGTTATGTATCTAATCTATTCCATTGCTTTACCATTGTAATTCTTAGCCAGTAGATCTAGGACTGCTATGCCACTATCCTTCACATTAAAAAAAAATAATAATTCCTTTGATATTCTTGATCTTTTGTTCTTCAAGATGAATTTTGTTATTATTTTTTTCTAGTTCTATAAGATTATTTTTGATAGTTTGATTGGTATGGCACTGAATAATACACTGATGGTAGAACTGTGAACTGATCCAACCATGTTGGAGAACAATCTGGAATTATGTCCAGAGAGTTATAAAACTGTATACCCTTAGACCTAGCAATACCATGGCTAGATCTGTTTTCTGAGGAAATCAGGGGAAAAGGAAATGAAACTACATGTTTCAAAATGTTTATAGCAGCTCTTTTTCTGGTAGCAAGGAATTGCAAATTGAGGGGCCATCCATGAATTGAAGAATGGAGTTAAGAAGCCCTAGGTTTGAGTTCTGCCTATAAACAATAAATTCTTATATGATCTTGGACAAGTCACTTCAACTTGGACCTTAGTTTCTCTTCTATAAAAGGATGGGCTTGGACTTGATCATCTTGAAGACTGTATTCAGCTATGATATTCTATGATTCAAGGATTCTAAGTTGTAGCATGTATGTGCTCCAGGGAAGGTTAGAAACATTAAGCCCTCTTGTGGAACGCAACAAGTGGAAGCTTTGAACCTTCACCATAACTTAGAAGACTCATCACCAAATAACTAACAATGTGTTATGGAGAATAGAATTATTTAATTAAATACCTTCATTGGCTTAAAAAATATATTATAAAGTGTCCCTCTTCTATCAATAACAATCATGACCCTGAGGCCTCGTGTACAACTTCATTGTGTGGCTCTCTAACACACTTATCATGTTTTATTATACTTTTGTGTTGATGGCTTATTCCTTTATTGGGATATATGGATATATGTGTATATGTTTGTTTACACCCTGTGAAGGCAGAGAAATATTTATTAAAATGAAAATTTGAAATTTGTGTCTTTTCTAGGGTCCCACACAATCCCCTGCTCATATCAACAACTTAATAAATTTTGACTAAGTGAGTAAATGAAAAGAGTATTATGTATGTTTCTAGATACCCCTTTCTCCAAGATACAAAAAATGTTTAGCTCTATGAGGGCAAGAATTCTGTTTTATCTTATTATAGTAGTCTTCTGCATATAGAGCAGCTACATGTCACAGTGCATAGAGTACTGGGTCTGAAGTCAGGAAGAATCATCTTCTTGAGTTCAAATCTGGCCTCAGACACCTATCACTTGTGTGACCCTGGGCAAGTCATTGAACCCTATTTACCTCAGTTTCCTCATATGGAAAATGAGCTAGAGAAGGAAATGACAAACCACTTCAGTATCTTTGCCAAGAAAAACTCAAATAGGATAACAGTCAGATACAACTAAAAGGACTGAACTGATGCAAAGTTCCCAATGTCAAGTGAGAAAGTAAATAAATGAATACTATTATTATCAGTGAATATTCTTTTTCTCTCTATTTCTTCTACTAGATTGAGATTGCCATGAGGGAAGTGATGGCATCATCTTGCCTAAACGTATTTCTTGAGCCCACTCTGTACAGTACTCAGCACATAGTAGGTTCTTAATCAGTGCATATAGTCTTTGCTGTTGCTTTCTCGTCCTTCAATGGGCAATCACATACTTGATGTCCATTCTTTGTCTCAGTTGTGTGGCAGAGACTTGAGTATTTTCCCTACCTTTTCCCAAATGACTTGACCTTAGAACCTAAGCTCAGGCTTTTAAATTTGAAGTCAGTGTAGATATGTACTGTTCAGGAACAAATGCTAAAAAACTATGTGTGTGTGCGTGTGCATGTGTGCATCTGTGTGTGCATGCATGTGTATTTCCAATCAATAAACAAATAGACTGGCTTTTTTTCAGGGGGGAAATTCAGAAATTAGCACGAGGTCCAAGTGTAAGGGAATATGTGTAAAAACCAGCTTTTGGGCCTTAGTCCCACACCTTTGTGCTGAAACAGTCTGGCAGTTGTTTTCCTAACTCTGCATCCCATCACCCTCTGCCCAGGTCTCTTCCTTGACTGCCTTCCCTCTTCTCCACCCGGCACTTCACAAAGAGAGACTTGTTTCCATTGCTGGGCTGTGGTCAGGGGAGTCAAATGGGCCCGGGTCGTGCCCAGGCCCCATGGTGGGAGGCTGTGTTCTGGGGAGAACATCTGGTATGCCTGGTCTGCAAGAGCCAGGTCTTAAACCATATCCTGCCCAGCGCTGCTCCAGTGAACCAGGTGTAAGTGGTTTCTCTAGGACAGCCAAAACCACATCTTACTCAGAAAATCCCAGCGTGGCCCAAAGAGGCTTCGTTCCCCAGGGTCATGGCTCTGCTTTTCCCACTGAGGCCTTATTTACCAAGGCCACCTGCCCAAAGAGTCAAATTTGGAATCTCTCCGTTTGGCCCCCACAATTCAACTTTCAAAGCCTTGGAGTTTGACCCTGACAAATCAAATCCTTTTTACTCTAGTCAGCAGCTTCCCTTCCTCCCTCCCACTCCCCCCATCCCCATTCCTACTTTGTATTTATTTTACAGTTTCAAAAGATCAATCTATCACTCAGAACTAAAGGATGTACATTTTTGAAATTCTGGTGGTAGAGGGGTTTCCATCAAGTAAATTTCCTACAGCCTTGTCACATTCCCCCTTAAAATACATTGAGAGAGGTTTAAACCATCCGAGGTACCAACTGACTATAAAAGACCCCCCAGCTTTCCATCAATATTAAAGTGTCTTTTAGACCCCTCTGGGACACTTAATCTAAATCTGTTTCATCATCATTAATACCACTAATTCCAACATCTACACTTATGTGACAGCCTAGGATGCTGGAAAACAAAAGAAAACACAACTAGAGATATGGTATCTCAGGATCATTTCTCTTGGCCTTAGTTTCTTCATCTGTAAAAAAGAAGGAATAAAGCTAAGTTGACTCATATGGAAAATCTTTCCCTCTAAATTTCTTATCTTTTTGATGACTTAAAGATGCATTTAATTACTCATTCTATTTTATCATTCAAAATGTTAAGTTTGAATGAAGTCCTAAGAAACAATCTAATAATCTTCATGGCTTTCTTTTAAAAAAAAACAAACAAAAACAAACAAACCTTTACCTTCAGTCTTAGAATCAGAAACATTAAGATTGAATAAATCCCTTAGAAACAATCTAATAATCTTCTATGGCTTCCTTTTTAAAAAACAAACAAAACAAACTTTTATGTTCAGTCTTAGAATCAGGACTGTGTATTGGTTCCAAGGCAGAAGAGCTGTAAGGGTTAGGCAATGGGGGTTAAGTGACTTACCCAGGGTCACCCAACTAGGACGTGTCTGAGGCCAGATTTGAACCTAGAACCTAGGATCTCCCATCTCTAGGACTGGCTCTCAATCCACTGAGCCACACAGCTGCATGACTTCCTTTTGAATGCCATCCATTCTTTCATTTTTTTTATTATTTTCATTTTATTTTAGGTGCCATATTTTCCTCTCAGCTAAAACTGTTCCTTCCCACCTCAATTTTCATTTCCCTTTCTGGCCTTTCCTGCATTCTTACATCAATCACACTTATAACATTGTTGTTATAGCTACTTGGGGATATGGCCCAAACATTTATC
Organism: Monodelphis domestica; assembly: GCF_027887165.1. Classification (NCBI taxonomy): domain Eukaryota; kingdom Metazoa; phylum Chordata; class Mammalia; order Didelphimorphia; family Didelphidae; genus Monodelphis; species Monodelphis domestica. The sequence goes on along the minus strand of NC_077227.1, from coordinate 402,525,261 downwards.
TCACTAGACATCAAGTTTTTTGAAGGAAAGAATCACATCATTTCCCATCTTTGATCAGCATCTCTAATATCTGGCACAGGGCCCTGTTCCCAGTAGGAGTTTCATATGCTTGTTGACTTGAACCATGTTTAGATGGAGACAGCAGGTGTTATTATTCACATTTTCCAGATGTGAATACAGAGGCTCAAAGAGATCAAATAGTCCACTAAGTGACATAGTCTTGCATCTAACCAATTATCAGCAATAACCCAGGTGTGACGGTGAGATAAGGCAGGTAAAGAGCATCTCAGACCAGGATGGAGGATAGCCTAAAGACTAGAGTGGCTAGAGGGGTCAGATTATGACTGAGGTTCAATTAATCTAGAAAAAAAATATTTATATATGTGTTCTTCATATCAGAGCTCATGGAAGAATCTCTACCTCTTGAAACTTATTGTTCCTCTCTTCCAGTTTGATCTAAATCTGATTGGCTGATTTTCAGAGAATTAATTTGGACAGGGGCCATAGAAGAAGATTCCGAATTCAGAGGCCTGGGGTCAGTACCCAGAGACCCAAACCAGGTAGAAGCAATGTTACAGAACAGTAGATCTGAAGGGACTTTGGATATCATAGAATACAACATGCCCAGTTTACAAATAGGAAAATTGAGGTAAAGAGAAACAAAATTACATAATACAGCACTGACCTACAGATTTGTATAGTAATAAGGGATTGCCTTTAATGCCTTAATGCAAAGGAATGACTCTCTAAGAGTGGAATGTTAGAGAGTATAAAGGACCTTCCTGTGCCATTTTATTAAACCTGTGTAATTAGAATTTTATGCCCCAGGACTCCATTTCCCAGAATCCCACTTTCATCCTCACATCCTTACCTTTTGGAGATAAAGTTTCTGTAACCCCACCCTTGCTCTCTCTTCTCCTGCTAACACTGTTGGGAAATGTTTTCTTTCCTAAGGCCTTTTATTTTTGTCTTTTTATTTCCTCTACTTCAAGTGATTATTAATATCTCTTATAAAACACAATATTTGGAGTTATTGGATATTAATTTAAATCTTACCTTCCGTTTTAGAATCAATCCTGTATATTGATTCCCAAGGCAGAAGATTGGTAAGGGTGAGGCAACAGGGGGTGGGGGTTGGGTGGATGGGGAGTAAAGGACATATCCAGGGTCTCACAACTAGGAAGTGTCTGAGGTTAGATCTGAACCTAGGACCTCCCGTCTCTAGTCCTGGCTCTCAATTCACTGAGCCACCCAGCTGCCCTCTCTGTGCCATTTTTAATAGATATTGCATCAGCCAAGGATTCTTATGTTGCCATATACAAACATGGCCATCCTCTGTTCAACCTAATTTGATTTTTAATTGATTGCGTTTACATTTTTAAGGTAACTTACATTTTTTTTTACACAAAGTATTTCTAACAAGAGGATCAAAGATTTAAAGTTGGGAGGAATTGTAAAAGACCGTTCCAAATGCCCTATTTTTACTGCTGAGAAAACTAAAGACTAGGGGACTTGTGATTTGCCGGAGGCTACAAAGGTCGAGTGTAACCCGGCTAGGATTCTGTCAATCCAAGGTCTTCTGACTCCAGATGGAGCACTCACATCACCACACCAAGCTGCCAGTAAGAAGGCTGGGGCTCCCCTTTGAAGCGCAAAGGCACCCTCCTCTCTGTAGGCACCCGTGCCAACAGCCTCACTCAGCTGGCTCCCAGAGCGGTGAATTCCACAAGTTAATGGTGGGCTGGGTAAATGGGGGACGGAGACTAGGGCTAGGATACACACATGTTCCCGAAACTAAACACTAGGAAAGACAATCTTCACAGCCTTCTAGTACATAAACAAAAAGGGCCTTTTGTGATTCATCCGCTGTTTCCTCAGACAGTAAACAGACACTTAAGGCTTTTTATGCTACAAAGCAAATGAGATTACTGCTTTATAGCTCAGCAGCTCCCAGCCTCCCCACCGATGGGCTCTTTGCCTGTTCTTTGGAAGCACACGCTTGTTTAAAATTAGTTTTATTATAAATCACCCTCCCAATGAAGTGACTGCCTTCACCCTCTGACAGATTTGTGTCCTTTCAAGTTTTTAATGATGAAAGGCCTCCTCCTTCCTCCCCACCCCTCTCCATTGATTCTCTCCCCTTCTCTCTCCTCCCTTAATTCCAAATTTAGCTCAGGAATAACAAGTTCCAGGAGACCACAGTGAAGGGATCCCTCTCTACCAACCAGAGCAGACAGTGTGGCAGCAGAACTGGGCTGGCCCAGGAATTCTGCTTAGTTCCTGCCCTCACCCCACATGAGACCCTGGCAAGCCCCAGAGATGTCTCTCTCTCTCTCTCTCTCTCTCTCTCTCTCTCTCTCTCTTCTCTCTCTCTCTCTCTCTCTCTCTCTCTCTCTCTCTCTCTCTCTCTCTCTCTCTCTCTCTCTCTCTCTCTCTCTCTCTCTCTCCAGAGCTAACTAGGGCCACACACTGACAGCCACAAGGGATGTTTGCCTCAACAGAGAAGTCTTGAACTCTGTCAGCTTTGACTCCATTTCAAAACAGACATATTTTTAAAATATAGGAAAAAACTATAGAATTCAGTTATGCTTTTTTAAAATAACAAACATAATGCTCTTTTACCCAGGCTAGACTTTATTTTGCAACCACCCAGCAATATATCCAGCCATTAATCTATCTACCTTCCCAGCCATCCATTAATCTATCCATCCATCTACCTCTCCATCCATTCTTTCATCTGTCCAGCCATCTGTCTAGCTACCCATCCATTTATCTGTCTACCTCATCCCAGGTACCTTGCCATCTACCTTCCTATCTGTTCAGGCCATCTCATTTCTATATTGTGCTCTAGGAATTATATACAAATGAACACCAGTATTGCTTTCCCAAAGGATAAAGGCTGTCCATTTATCATTACTGTAACTCTCCCTACAAAAGATCCTTCCTTCCTTCTCCATTACTCTCTTATATGTATGATCACCTCCTATTAAAATACAGTATAGATTCCTTGAGAGTAGTTGTATGACTTTATTTGCACCCCTAGCACCCAGTACAAGTTTTAATAAATACTTTCTTATTAATTAATTTAATCATTCATTCACTTCAAAAATTAATTTATTCTAATCCTGGTGGGGAAGGAACAGCCTGTCTGATATTTCTGAGGGTTTTAAATTTTTTTTAACATTCTATTTTTAATAAGATGTTTTATTGATATTTCAAAAATATAAATGTGTAATTTGTGCTTTAAAAATATTTCTTTTACTTTCCATTGACAAAGGATCATAGAACGAGAGCTAGATTGCCCTCAGATATCTTCTACTCCAACTCCATCATTTTAAAGATGAGGTAATCAAAGTCCCCAAAACATACATTTAAATGGAAGAACTGGAATTGAAACCCAATCTTTGAACCCAAATTCATTACCTTTCCTACAATGCCACACTGTTCCCCACCCTTTCCCTTCCTCCCACCCTTCATCAAGGCAATAGAACCCTCCAGCAGTACAAAGAATACAAATAAACACATTGGACATGCTGAGAAACTTACCTTACCTATCTAGTACTACTAAGATTTCATAGCATGAAATAAAGGAAAACAACAGACATGGAGTAAGAGGACTTGGGCAGATCACATGACCTCTTTGGATTTCTCTTTCTTTACCTGTAGAATGGGGATAATAGGGCATGCATTATTTCCCTTGCAAGGTTATGGTGAGGCAGGCAATTTGTAAATGCTAAAGTGCATCAGAAATGTGAGCTGTTATTACTCATCTACCAGACTTTTTCACTTTGTCAAAGTCTTGCCTAACAGAGTTCCTTAGGGGACATGCTTCAGTGAATTATAAGAAAGGTTTGTAATTAGCATATCAATTATTTGTTTTCAGAGCAATCATTTACATGCAATGTCTTTTAAGTTGGCTTAATCCATTTGCTGCATACTTAGAAAAGCCTTCCAGTATTGGCTTCCTAACTTGGTACTTACTTCCCAGAGTGAATTCAAGGTCCTTCAGTCTGTCCTCCCATTTCACAAAGGGGCCTCCAGGATTATACCTGAGACCTTTTATCCAGCATCACAGGGCTACTAGTATTCCCCTTAAAAAGACAGGTGTGGCATGTGTGTAACTCTGTGTGTGTGTTTATGTGCCTGCATTTGTGTGTGTGTCTGTGAGAGAGAAGAGAGTTTGTAAAGGGAATTATGCAATTGCTATCATCTCCAAAAGAAAGGATTGAGTGTGGACTCTGAATTTGTGCACCTCTGCCTCACATAAATTCAGTTCAGGCAGGAATCAAGACATCACTCATTGATTTCACTGGCTTTCCTCATAGCAGAGGAAGAATGATAATAACAGGTTTGAGGGGCAGACTTTTAAGATGGGTGGTACAAGTAAGGTTCTGCTTGAAAAAAAGGTGTCTGGTAGAAATACTAGATTTTTCTTTCTAGTACACTTTCTTGCACTGAGAAGGGACTTCAGGGAGCATCTCAGAATCAGATAATATGGGGAGGGTCAAAATATTGGGGCCTAGTGGAAAGAGCATAGATTTGAAGTCATCTCTTCAAATCTTCTCTGAGTCTTCTTAAAGGCTCTAGAAGTCTCACTTCTAGCAGAAAACAGATTTGAATCTCAGTTCTTTTATTTACTATATCTATAGCATAGGATCATAGAACCCGAGCTTGACAGGACTTCAGAAAAGTAGTTATTTTGACTGTTAGCTGAACATTCTTCACTTGAACTCATGAAATTTTTGCTGTAGCTATGTGCAACTATGGATAAAGCTCATTGCCTGGAGTCAGGAAATCCTGAGGTTAAAATTCAACTTCAAATGTTTAATAATTGTGACCCTGGGCTAGTCATTTAATATCTGTGACTCAGTTTCCTCAACTGTAAACAGGGAATAATAACAGCATCTACTTCTGAGAGTTGTAAGTATCAAATGATATTTGTAAAGAGTCAAAAAGCTCACAGACTAATGGGAGAGAAAAGAAGAAAGCAACTGTGTACAAATAAGATACATAAAGGCTACATTAGAGAAAGTCAAGAGAAGGAACTCCCTAACATTGAGTCCTACCTTTTTATAGAAACTGGGACTTTAACTGGACTTGAAAGAAGCCAGGGTCAGAGATAAGGAGGAAAAGCATTCCAGACAGAAAGGACAACTGCAGAAATTGCACCAAATTGGAGTATCTTGTGAACAAAAGAGAAACTATGTCAGTATCCCTGAATCCCAGAGAACATAGAGGAGAGTAAGGTGTAAAGTAAGAAGGGCAAAGATTGTGAAGGATTTTGAATATCAAAAAGATTTCATATTTTATCTCAGAGGTGACCACCAGACTGTCAAAGGGATGTATGATATACAAAAAAAAAAAAGATTATGAACCAGGGGTAGCTAGGTGACTCAATGGATTGAGAGCCAGACCTAGAGATGGGGAGGTCCTGGATTTAAATCTGATCTTAGACACTTTCTAGCTGTGTGACCCTGGGCAAATAACTTATTTCTCCCTTTTTGGGGGGGGTTGATATAAATTATAATTGAGTTTCAGTTACACAACAGGTAAAAATTTCACCAGAACCAAAACAATTAATGAAAAATAATTTTTTACACTATAGGTACCACTGAAAAGAATTTTCCTTGGTGTACAGAACACTGCACTTTCTAACTTTCAGATGTCTTATTCAAAAAAGAACCCAATGTCCACTTCAGTCCCCAGATCATGATTGCTTAAGTCTTCACACCTTCCTTTTTCTCACATTTGGCAGATAGAATAGCAGATCCTTTACAATGATTTTTGTGCAAAAACAAGACTATGCAGATCAAATGATACAATAAACAGAAAGCCTTTATAAAAAATAAATGTACACCATCCCACAAGTACTGAATTTCAGCATAATATACATACTCAATTCAGAAAGAAAATGGCATCAACCATTTAGGAATATCATAAAAATAACAAAAAAAGAAATTTTATCATCTTACTTTTTATGAGGGGAAAAATATTACTCTACTCCACTGTAGACTACCTTTAGGAAAGAATACCTCTGACTCAGTTATTTATCTACTCCTGGAAATACATATTTAACATATCCATTCAGAAATTATGAACAAATTATGCTGTTTATGGATATATAGTGTAATATTTAATTCCCCCTCCCCATATACCCATAAATACTGATGTTATTTCTGCTCATACCTGCAAATGCGGTATTAGTCATGTGATGTTCAACCTCTTCAAGCTCCCCCTAAACCCAACCATTCTTCTGCCTTAGAACCAATATGCAATAATAATTCTAAGATGGAAGGGAAAGGTTTAAAATAAAGTTAAGAATCATTGCTCTAGACACAGATCAAATCAAATTCTTCTTCTACATAATAAATCCTTTAAATAATTGAAGGCAGTAATCATATCCTACCTGAGCTTTTTCTTCTCCACTTTAATCACACTCACATCTTTGAACAAATCTCCTTTTGTAATGATCTCTTATGTACTTGATATCCTGGATATTCTCCTTTGGATACTCTTCAAATTACTAAAACATGACCTTCCTGAAATATAGGAAAACCAGAAACAAAAAACTTGGGGATGTTTTCTAGTTCTGAATAGTAGCCACGAATGGGATGTCTCATTCTAACCATCTTAATTGTATCCCTTGAACTAGCTATGTGACCATGGGTAAGTCACTTAAGAAAGTGGAGTTTGATGGACAACTACCTTAACAGACTCTAAGCAAAATACACTGCATGCCAGTGGTGTGAAGATGGTCTGAATCAGACAGTAGCTCAGAAAGAGGGATGAGAACTGGTGCAGGGGGGGCAGGTAGGTGACAAAGTGGATGGAGTTTTACACCTGGAGTCAGGAGGACCTATGTTCAAATCTGGTCTCAGACATTTTCTAGCTTTGTGACCCTGGGCAAGTCACTTAAACCTGATTGCCTCGCCCTTACCAATCTTCTGTCTTAGAATTGATCCTAAGATGATAATTAAAAAAAAAAAAGAACAAAAAATCTAGTGTAGTAAATCCAAAGGACTAGCTTTCCAGTCTTTCGAAGGCATCTTACTGTTGAGATAATAGCAGAAACTGGAACTGTGTAATTGGAGTATTGTATACAATGGTGTCAAATTCAAATAGAAACAGATCCCTGGATGCTTCATAGAAAACCACAAATTATCATTATTTAGACCATAATATATTTTTATTTCTTCTGTAAACATTTCCCAATTACATTTTAATCCGGTTTCCACCTCACTCTGGAGTTTTCCTGGCTGCATGTGGCTTGTGGGCCATGAGTCTGACATCTCTGCTGTAGCACTGTGACTAATCCCACACATGGTACCAGAAAGCATCTGGTGCTACATAGCACATTTTACTCTATAACATCAAGCTTTGCATGATGTATATGAGTAAAGAGAGTACCCTGGAGCTACTAAAAGATCAGCTTTTACTAGCCTGAGATGATGGCAGATGTCACCAAGATGTGTGAGAAATATCTGTTATACATGTAGTAAACCACTGCTGGCTCATGCTACATATTAGGAGAAGATAAGCACTTAGGAAGCCTCTCAAACTTGAATATAATGACTTCCTGTTTCTGATGTCAGAGTGCCTCAGTTTCCAAAGACTTTGTGTTGTTTAGAATTGCCTTGGTTTCTAGATCCTAATGAGGAATATAATAAGGATTAACCTAATAACCCTGTAAATATTCCAATGTAAGAATGGTACAGGTCAGCCTTGCACAATCCCTGGGTCCCTGCAGATAACACTAAGACTATCTTCTTCCATGTTTGACAGAAGTTCCTCCCTTGTTACCTAATCCCAGAGATCCCCTCCCCTCTTTCTTAGAATATGATAAAACCTTTAACCTTTTCTTCCTCCCCAAGTCTGGTTCTACTCCAATCTCTAGACATTTTTTTGTTTTCTCTCTCTTAAAGAAAATAAAATTTCTCTCAGCAATTGTGGCCCTTTGATTTTTCAAGGGCACAGAATAACTGTTCCTCTTTGTTTTTTAAGGGTTAACACTAGAAAAAGATAATACAATATGGTATATGTTGGTGGTAATGGACCATTTTACTCAGCATAACATAAAGAACCAAAAGCCAGAAAGTTTCAGTGGTTGCTAAAGTAATGTGGGAAAAATATTTCTCAGCTTGTGGACTTCCAGTCAGGGTCCATTTGGACCAACTCAGAGAAATGGATAGCACCGACTTGCATCACAGATATTAGAACTACACCTTAAAACCCTCAAGGGGACTCACAACCTGAATGTTTCAACTATAGCATGCCAGACATGTTAGAGACACAGAATAAAAAAACTCACTGGAGTCAATGAGAGGTTTTCCTAGTACTTGAGTAAAAGTCCACCAGGATTACCAGCTGATGTTTGGACATACGTCCTTGTTGCCTTGTGTTTGAGAATCAATGGGGGTGGATGGACTAAAGATACTCATGTCCAATCTATCCCTCAGTCAAGAGAGAAGTTAAAAATAACTCATCGCCTCTGAGTGTTTACCAAGTGTAAAAGAGAGTGTTGGCATATTCCAGGTTATTGTTCAATTTTACTTGGTGTCTATGAGACATACAAATAAGCAGATTGATCAAAAGCTACTCCATACCTAGTGGTAAAGAGACCAAGCAGCTTTCCCATTTACAAACTAGCCTCAGAGACTGGCAGGGCTCTATAAAGATGATTCGTGGTGACCACTTAATGCCTTTCAGTGAGTTGCTGGGACTCCCTGATAAGAAAATAGAATCTGATGGGCACCTCCCTCAGCAGACTCTAAGCAAAAGACATTGCCTGACAGGGTTGCAAAGATGGTCTCAATCAGAGATATTTCAAGTGAAGAATACTCTGTATACCAAAACCCAAGAGTTAGTTCAAGGGGCAGCTAGGTGGCTTGGTGGATAGAGCACCAGGCCTGGAGAAAGGAGGTTCTGGATTCAAATCTTGCTTTTAGACACTTCCTAGCTTTATAATCATGGGCAAGTCATTTTACCCTTATTGTTTAACCCTTACTACTCTTCTGTCTTGGAACCTTTAATTAGAGTTGATTGTAAGACAGAAGGTATGGATTTTAAGAGGGAAAAAAAAGAGTTAGTTTGAATAAAGGGAGATAACAATTAAAAGGCAAAAGCTATTCTGCCTAGAATTTCATACCTGATGGCAGTAATGGTGAACCTATGGTGCATGTACCAAAAAGGGCATGCAGAGTCCTCTCTATGGGTACGCCTGCAGTCACCTGCTGTTAGATTTAAAATAGTTTGGAGCGTTAAATTGTTGTAGATAAGAGAGTGGGAGCCATGAACTGTGATAATTAAAATGTTTGGGAGCAAGGGAAATATATATAACAATTATGACTGCTGAAATATGTTTTCTACAGTGTCTCGGTTTTATATCAATATAAGATGGTCACCAAGGAATATATTCCCAAATTATGAATATGCCCAAGCCAACTGGGTTTTATAGAGAAATTTAATTTATAACACGCTGATTAATCAATAGAAAAAGAGAGAAAGTAAGAAAGGAATAAGAATGAAGGGCCTCAAGCCAATAAGGTCTAGACCTCAGGCCTAAGAGATAAATCAGTCAGTTGGTTTTATCACTCACCCAAGATCTCTCTAGGTAAGGCTTCTCATGCCAACCTCAGGATCCACCTTCAAGAGAGCCTCCTTTCAAGAAATGTTCCAGAGAATTCTCCTCCTGACTCCTCCTGAGTTCTCCTTCCACAGCCTCCTTCAAGACCTCCCCAGGAGTGCTCCCTCTAGGACCTCTCTCCTCTCAGACCTCCTTCAGAGCAAGCCCTCCTTCTCCTGTCCTCAGACCCCGCTATCTTTAAGCAAACAATCTAAGTTCCCTCCCCTCAGTTCTCACGTCTATCAATCACTGTCGATGTCTCCCCTGTGCCAATGGTGGCTCTAGCTTAACCCAGGACCGCCCAGAGGTCTGTCTCCTTTGCACATGTCTGTTGAAGGTCATATTCCCAAATAATTAAATCTTGATCTTTGCTGCAGCCCTTCCTAAATCCTGTTACTCTGAGTAGGGTAGAGATTGTAGTTTCCAAGACCTGGTTCTGTCATTCCAAGTATCTCTATTGTATCAATTCTAAAATCAATCATGACTCAAAGAACTTCCTTTTCTATGCTTAAGCATAGGTCAAAGCCCTTTCCATTGTTTAGCAAAAGGTTTCTGTCCTAAAGTAGTCTTAAGTAGGGAGGAGAAGGATCCTCCCATGCCAAGGAGTTTCATATTCCAATAGAGTTCTTACTATCAGTAGGAGATTTTTTCAAGTATGAAATTTCCCAATGAGGAAATTTCCAACATTCATAAGTCTAAGAAATTTTAAGGTTTACACTGCCAGAATTCCTTACTAGAAAGCCAGAGGGACTGGGGCAGAGCTGTTCCCCTCCCCTTCTCCACATGCCTGAGGACATTCCTCAATTACCCCACCCTTCTGCCCAGGAGCTAATGGGAGTGCTTCCTCCCTCCCCTGTCTAGGATAAGGTGCTAGGCAGGACTCTCATACTGCAAGAGGGTGTGACAGCCTGCTGAATCTGTGGTGAAGGTAATTCTTGTGGTGGGGTTGGAGTGGAGCTATCTGTGAAGGGAGCATAACTCACAGAGTGGCCCATAGCTGGAGGGGAGCAGAGCACTCAGATACACTCTCCTCCCCCTCTCCATATATGCCTCTCATTACCTGCCCCTCTACCCAGAAGCCCAAAGGAAGCACTTCCTCCCTTCCCTCTTTGGGGTGAGCATGGGCAAGGGAAGGTGGGAGGGCAGGGTGCTTTATCATTACCTTAGAATATAGACATATTCCACAGAGCAAAAAAACAAAAAAAAAAAACACCACCAGTTCAAAGACTGGGCTTTCTATGAAGTTAGGTTTGAATATATGAGACTATAGTTCTGATGGGCTACAGTCAGCCCATACCATCACTTTGTCATTATTTTTCAGTCATTTCTGTCATGTATAACTCTTTGTGACACCATTTGAAGTTTTCTTGGCAAAGATAAAGGGTGGTTTACCATTTCCTTCTCTATCTCATTTTGTAGATGAGAAAACTGAGGCAAACAAGCTTAAGTGAATTGCTCAAGGTCACACAGTGGATAAGTGTCTGAGGCTAGGTTTGAACTCAGAAAGATGAATCTTCCTGACTTCAGGCCCAGTGTTCTATCCAATTCATCATCTAGGGCATAAAGGTCAATAGGGTAGAGTTGAGCTAGGCCTATTCAACTAAGAAGCAGATAATCTTATGATTTCACAGGGGAAACTGGGCAAATGCTTATACATGGAACCAGAGATCATGGTTAATGTTCACTCATGTAGCCTTATAGTCATTGTATATACTCCTTGACTGAGGGGAAAATAATCATATGCTTTGGACCTGAATCTGTTTTATTTTCTCTTTCATGTTTATTTGAGGTTGTCCTAGAATCATGCATATACTGTAGCTCTATAAATGTATTAAATATTTTCCGTTTTCTTGCTTGATTATTTCTGTATTACACAACTATTTTGCATATTTGTTATTCTATAATTTATTATCACTTTAGATCATTCTATGTAATGCCTACAAAATGCCAGAAACTATATAAAGTACTTGACAAATATTATTTCTTTTGATTCTCACACCAACCCTGGGAGGTAAACATTATTATTACTCTAATTTAACATTTGAGGAAATTGAGGCAGACAAGTTAGGAGACTTGTGCAAGGTCACATAGCTAATAAATGTTTGAAGCCAAATTTGAACTCAAATTTACCTGACTCAGAGCCCAGTATTCTCTTCACTGTGCCACCAAGCTGCCTGGCTTGTATTTTTTTTAATACGAATTCATGCCTGTTGTGAAAGAGAATTTTAAACTCCTTTTGTTCTTCTTAACTTAATCAATCAGGGACTTGACTTTCCCTCCCTCTGTTTTAATTTAATTAATCAGGAACCTAGAGGTTTTTTGTTTGTTTGTTTGTTTGCTTGTTTTACCATTGAGATGTACAGAGGTAAATCAGCCCACAGTGAATGGAAGTAGAAACCAGAGAGAAAGGAAGTGACATGGGAAAAGGGCTTATAAAAGGCTGGGGATTCATTCTTCTGTACTGGTTCTTCTGTATTGGAGATTCTGTGTTGGGAATTTGGCATTGGAGATTCTGTGTTGGAGATTCTATGATGGAGATTCTGTTGCGCAATTCTGTATTGGTGACTCTTGCTGAAAGAGGAGTTTGGCTCTGGTGACTCCCTTGGGTTGAAGAGACTTTCAAGAACTTCCACGGACTTCCACCTAGAGATTGGAACCTGGAGGCTGAGACTCTCCCCCTCTTCTGGTCAGACATTGGAACCTTGTTGGGGGAGTGAGCTAGATTTCTTCAGAGCAGACTCAGAGTGTTAAACTAGAAAATTCCCTATCTCCTTCCTACATTTCCCTCTCATCACTATCTCTACTTTGCTGTAATAAAGCTACTAAAGCTACTACCAGACTCATAGTTTAATTTTTAATTATTATAAATGGTGTGACCATGAAAATGTGGGTTTCAAGACTGTGAATTGCCAAAACTGTAAAGATAATTTTTAGTGTCTTGATTTTTATCAAAAATAAGTGGTCGCCATGGGAAAAATTCCCAAATATGAATTACCCAAGTCAGCTGGGTTTTATGGAGATTTTAATTAATATGAATGAAGGAATTAAGGGAAGGGAGAGAGACAGAGTAAGAGGAAATAATAGGAAAAGGCTAGGGCCTAGGCCAATTTCTCTTTAAGAGAAAAAACTAAATCAGTCTTTTATCCACTTACCACAAGATTTTGTCCCAAGCAAAACTCTAGTGTTCAGAGAGACCCTCCAATTCAGCTTCCAAACTCAACTCAGTTCAGAGACCCCCACTCTGAGCTCCTGACCCCCTTTTAAAGAGTATTTTCTCCTATGTCACCTCCCCTAAATTTTCACATCTACCAATCACAGTAGATGCTTTCCACAGGACTGACCATTCTTAATTCACATCTTCTTTTGTTATCACCTTCTCTAAGTAGACTAAAACTTCACACCTCTTGCTAAGCTTGCCCTTTGTAAGTTGCTTGACCGTTTAGTGATTAATTTAACCCTTATAGGTACTTAGCACCCTTTTGTATTAGATCTAAAAATAGCTTAAGGTTTTAGCTTCACTATAAGTATGAGTTAGGGTCTTTTCATTGTTCAGTAAGGAATTTTTACAACTTTATCTTCCCCTAAAGTATGCCTAAGTATGGGTGGAGTAATGTTAAAATTCCCAATATATTCCTGACCAAGTACCTCCATTGTTTAAAATGGGGAATAGCTTAAATAAATGTTCTAAGGTAGAATCTGAGCAGTTTTAAGATTCACAATGGCAATCACAACTTTTTTAACTCTTACAATTTGACAACAACTTTTTAAATTCTTGTGAAACAGACTTGGAACATATCTGCCTGTAATGTAGTGGTGTAATATTATTTGTGTAGCTATGCTTTCTGTGGTTCTGTATCTACTGCATGCATTAGTGATGTATATTCTCTATTGAGGTACACCAAGGTGATTACCTGGGTGCTGGGGTAAGAATTCCTATTCTTTTAAGAATGGATTTTTTAAAAAATCCCTTACCTTTTGCCTTAAAATTCATGCTAAGTCCAAGGCAGAATTGGGGCAATGACTAGACAAATGAAGGTAAGTGACTTGTCTAGGACCACACAGCTAGGGAAATGTCTGAGGTTTGAACCTAGGATTTCCCATCATGAATACTCTTTTGACGTTATGCTGGATCAAAGATGTCACATGATTTGCAGGAGGTCAAAATAATCCTAACTCCAGAAAAGAATTCACTGTATCCTCTCCTGCTCTGACTCCTTTTTTCCCCAAAAGCTAGAAGGTAGCTACAATTGGAACTAGATGACAGAAGAGCATTTATCATTGTATTCTGATCCAAAGAACATTGGGGGCTATGACTGTTAAGGGAAATGACAGTTCTACTATCCTACTCCCTACTCCTAATCCTAAAGGAAAGGACAGCTAGAGTACAGTGAGAGACAGAAGCAAACAGGGTTTTCAGGGAAGGTGATATTCTTCTACCATTTGTTGTTTATTCTAAAATCCTCCTTACAGTCCTGTAGTTTGTTTTCATGTTTCTATTTATATAACTCAGCATCAGGTTATGCAGGTCTTCCTATGATTTTCTGAATTCTTCAGGCATCATTTCTTATAGGGAAATAATATTCATTTACATTCAGAGATTTGTTTAGCCATTCACCAGTCAACAGATGTCTACTCTGTTTCTAGTGCTCTGTTAAAACAAAAAGTTCTGCTATATATATTTGGTATATACAGGACTTACTCCCTCTGTGACCTGGGGCAAATCACTTAATTTCTTTCTCTCTTAGTTTCCTCTTCTGTAAAAGGAGGGGGATAAAACCCACCTCCCAGAGATGTTGTAAGGATAAAATGAGATACATTTTGTAAAATACTTTGCAAGCTTTTAATGCTCTACAAATATGAATTATTGTTATTGTTAATCATCTCTTCCTTCTTTCATTGACCCATTTACCCAAACATAACTTGAACAAAAACAAAACAAAGGAATCCTATATGTTATCTTTAGTATGGATGGTCCATACAAGCTCATTGTGTTTAGGAATGAACCCAAATATGCTTTTCTAGAACTGTGTCACTCTTCTATGTGGGTTCTTTATTGCCAACCCTTGCTTCTATTTTATACCTATAGATTTAGAACTGGAAGGAAACTTGTTATTGTTGTTATTTTGTAGTCGCACCTGACTTTTTGTGACTTTTTTTTGTGATTCTATTTAGGGTTTTATTTGCAAAGATATTGGATTAGTTTGCCATTCCTTCTCCAGCTCACTTTACAGATGAGGAAACTGAGGCAAACAGGGTTAAGTTGCCCAGAGTCACACAACTAGTAAATATCTGAGATCAGATTTGAACTCAGAAAGAAGACGCTTCCTGACTCCAGACCAGTCACTCTACTGCACCACCTCATTGCTATCAAATAAAACTCCCTAATTTGAAAAATGAGGAAGTTGAAGCACAGAGAGATTAAATTATTTCCACAGTCATATAGCTAGTAAATGTTTGAGGTAGGATTTGAATCTGGGTCTATTCTGTCTCTTAAGTCTAATTTCCTATTTATTATACCTTTCTAGCACCTTTATATATATCTTTTTAAAATATAAGTCACTCAAAGTTCCCTGTGCACAGACATTTAGATGATCTTCTCCCCTGATCACCTTAAGAAAAAGATATAATAATGGTAGTGCTGGGTCAAAAGGTGTACACAGTTTTATAACTCTTGGAAAATAATTCCAAATTGTTCTCCAAAATGGTTGGAAGCAATCAGAGTAAATATTTTTCAAATATAAATATCAAATATAAAGTGGGGATAATAGCACCAACCTCAGGATTATAGTTAGGATACATTTTTTAAAAATGTGTAAAGTTCTTAAAACAAAGAGAAATAAACCTATCATAGTGCCTGGCATAGAGCACATGCTTTATAAATACTAACTGCTATTATTATTAATATTTTTATTATTGCTGTTGTCAGTATTATATTATCCACATAGAGCTGAAAATTTAGAAGTTCTGGGTTTGTGAGTTTTATCATGTACATATAGGAAAGAATCTTTTATTAACAAGTTTAGCTCTTTGACCCCATTCCTCTCATCTTCTCTGTGACCATTTAATATAGTTTTCTTCCTCCTTCCCCACACCTCCTAACATAAAAATATTTAGAACTCAGTCCAGTCTAAAAGGTTCTAACACCAATTTTCTCAAAACAAAGGATATACAAATATAGTTCAAGTCTTTCTTCTGGATTTAATTTTATAACTCCCATTCTTATGGCCCCCAAAGTTAGCTGATTATTATTCTCTTTAGGGTTCTAAGGATAGCCTTAAGTGTTACTGGGGTTTCTTGTATTGGTACTCATGAGCCTCCATCCATCTATTCTCCTTTGATTATAAGCCAGAATTAATTAGCTTTTAGAAAAGATAATTATGGAGCTTGTATAGCAAGGTTATTTGTTTAAGTGGTATTTCTTCTCTTCCCACCTCAATTTCCCCAAATAGGTATAAACTCTCCCCTTAAGCACACAATAGCCCTGGAAAGAATGGGCTCAAACTTAGTGACCAAAGGTTCAACATACCTTCTGGTCCCTGGAAATTCTCTTCTCCATCCATGGAATTTTCATGAAATTTCTTTTAGATATAACCATCTTCTGGGTTCTAAAGGTCAGTTCTTTTGTAAAATCCTGAAATTGCCTTTCTTTGACCTTCCTTGTCTAGTTTGTCTTCAATATGTATCTCAAATCCTGATACAAACACTACCATTTTCTGTTGCTTCTCTAGGGACCATGCTTTTGGTTCTTATGAGAACCCTAGATCTTCCAACCTTTCATGGTTCACAAAGACGTCACCTGCTAAGAGATGCTCACTCTTTCCCTCTCCTTTCATCATCATCTCCAAGAACAAATCCATGCCAGAAATCTTCACCACTGAATCTTTCTACCATTGGACTGGCCTATTTCCAAAATTCTCAATTCTAAAAGGATTCATTGTGTCAAGCCAAAGCCTAGATGTGGGTCTGATCCTTTTAGCTCATGATAAGGCATTTCTTACATGGCATCACTCATTAGTTTTTACCGAAGTCAAACCATTTGACTTCTCCAAAATTGAATAAGGACTTACTTGTGCATGTGTAAGAAATAGAGAGAAATGGAGAGACAGTGAGAGAGTTTTTATAATTTATTTATTGATTGATACAATAAATAGATTTAATATATGTAATATATAAATATAAATATAATAATATCTGTACCATGTCTGAAGATGTCAGTTTTGGCAGGGGGAGGATTCAAAACTTCTTTCACATGTATTTGCCTCTATACCTCAGAACTTTAATCCTTAAGTGAGTCTAGTTAATGGTCCTGCTCTAGTCTTCTTTCTCTCCTCTCAGATTTCTTGTTTCTGTTGAAGGATGCACTCTCCTTTCAATCATTTAGGTTTATAACCTCAGAACATTCTCTTCATCTTTCTTCTTCTTTTAATGCCATCAACAATCTGTTGTCAAGTTTTGTTGACTCTAGTTCCAAAATATCCTTAAAAACTATTTTATTTCCCCTTCTCTACTCAAACCATCAATGTCCTAACTCAGGTCCTTAAATAATAATTACCTCCTAGGCCTTTGGTCTATCATACCTCCCCTTTAATCTCTTCTCCCCACCCTCTACCAAAAAAACTAAACAAACAAAAAGACAATCCTTACTCTCTGGTTTCTAAGACCATAGTGTGGGTAATCCAGTTAATAGATCTTCACACAAAAATTTAAAGTCAGTCAAGACTATCATTTCTAGAAATATATATATATATATATATATATATATATAGGGATATATATATATCCCTAACAAAGGGTGTAAAACAATTTATTCAAAGAAATAAATCCTTATCTGATATTTCAGACATCCATGAAGGGTTGAGTATACATGTATGTGTGAGACAGAAACAGAGACAGAGATGGAGAGAGACAGACAGAGAGACAGACAGAGATATATAGAGAGACAGAGAGAGAGAGAGAGTGAGGGAGAGAGAGGAGAAACAGACAGAGAGAGAGAGAGAGAGAGAGAGAGAGAGAGAGAGAGAGAGAGAGAGAGAGGGAGGGAGGGAGGGAGGGAGGGAGAGGGAGAGAGAGAGAAAGAGACAGAGAGAGAGAGAGAGCTGGGTGATTGGAGCCTATGGGGAGATAAATAGAACTATGTAAAGGGGCCCCTCCTATCACAGAATGTAGCCAGCTGCCCACTTGTCTGGTTGACCTGTATGAGTTCCAATCATTGATGCTAAAAGTTCTGCACTGTAATCTTGCTTTCTCAGTGAGTCCAGAACAAGTCAGTCTCACACTCAGTGTCTTCTTTTAGCAAAGGTAGATTTTTTTTAATCACCAAATTAATAAATGAGCATTTACTAAAAAGTCTACAATGTTCTAGGCACTAGAATAGGTACTAATTCATCAGTATTTCAAAAAAGAGGACTAAGATTCGGGTCAATATTCAGTTTTGTTACTTATGTCTTATGTGTCCTCAGTGGTCCTCAGTTTCCTCCAATAAAAGCCATGCAAGTTGGGCTAGATTTTTTCCTAAGGTCCCTCCCAGCTCTAAAACTTTTATCCTATAAATAGTGATGCTTTACTCCTTATAGGCATGGACATGAGATTTATATCACTATCTCCCATTTGGGATACATAGACCTAATAGATGAATATATGTGATAAATGGCCCTTCATGAATACCTCATGAGGAATGTTTTCTAATCCCAGGTGTTTACAGCTCCATGTAGACAAAAGCAATACAAACTTCCAGCCTCTTTATTCTCCAGAGTTCTTTGGTCTGTTTCCAGTTATGGAAAATGGTAAAAGCAGTAGGGGGTGATCTGGAAGAGAAAGCAAGTGGCCTTAAGAAGGTCTGGGAAAATCCATCTGCAGCAGCCACCACTCATAAGAGCTGGCATTTCTATAGCAATCTAAGAGTTGCAAAGTGCTTTCCAAAGCATCATAAAATCATATATTTAAAGTATGAAGGGACCTTAGAGGTCATACGATTATAGAAATGTGGCAACCAAGACCCTTAGAATATCCCACAGGCAATAAGTTGCAGATTTGAGATTTAAATTCTCTCATTGTAGATCCAGCCAAATAATTACATTATCTCAATTGGTCCCCATAACAGCTGCATGTCAGGCAATTATTAACTACATCTTCATTTAAGTAATCAGGACTAAGATGATGGGACTATGAGGCTAAGAAACATCAGGAGTTTTGCCCAGGGACACAAAGATCAGAAGCATCAGGTAGAAAAACCCATTCAAATATGGATTTCTCCTGATTCTAAGTTCAGAATTCTTATCACTATACTATACAGACTTCATAATGACTCTTTCCAAAGTTTTCATCTTTTTTCTAAATAAAGGAAAGCCATAGTGCTAGCAGTATCATGATCAGCTCCAGATGTGACTGTTATTATACTTGTAAAGAGGATGATTAATTCAAAGTGACCAAACACAACAATTTTTAAGAGCTTTGCCTCTTTGTAAGCATTCATTTTTTATTCCAAGAATTTCAAACTTTAGTAGAGTTAATTTCTTTAAGGAAAAAACAAAAACCCTAAAACAAATAAAAAAATTTGCAAAGACATACTTAGATAATGGAAGAATTATGGAAGGATCATGTAAGGAGTTGCCTCATGTGGTGAGTGCCTATGTCTAGTTAGACACTGAATTGGAGCTCCTAGAGGCCCATAGTGGGCCTCAGGCTGATTTTTATCCTGACAAGAGTCTTAGGAAATAACCCTCTGAAAGGAGGTGTCTTAGAATAATGGGTTGACAGGAGGACCTGGATTCAGATCTGGCTGCTAACACTTGCTAGCTGTGTGACTCTTAATCCCATTTGCCGAGTCCTTGCTGCTCTTCTTTCTTGGAATTCATACTAAGACAGAAGGTAAGGGTTTTACAATAAATAAACAATGCATTGGAATTTAGAAGCCTTGTAATACAATTTTCAATTAAATTCATTAAACATGTCCTGAGTGCCTGCTATTATACAAGCACCCTCCTGGAAATTAGAGATTAGAGCAGGGAAAAAAAAATCCTTGTTCTTTACATTCTTCTAAAATATGGTCCTATTACCTTTGTGGTCCTATGTAAGTCATGTGCCCTCTCTAGGCTTTAATCTCCTCATATGCAAAATGAGATAGTTATAGAAAATGATCCTGAATGTCTCTTCAAGCTTGGGATCCTGTGATTTAAAAAAAAAAGTTAAAAAGAAAAATGACAGATATTTTAGGAGGTAATAAATAACCTGGGATGCTTTAAACTTTCATAATGTAGGAGAGAATACATCTTGTTTATATTCAACACATAAGACAACTCACCATAAAGTATCAATTAAAAGTGCAATCTGAATAACTGTTGATGTTTTTTGGCACCATATTTCAAAGAGTTACTGGAAAACAGCATTTTAAAAAATGATGCATTTGAAATCACATAGGTCACTTCACAGTGTGGAGAAGGCTAGTCTGGAACTTCTTCAAATGATCATAAATGCACTAGAAGCCTATAAAATGAATGATTCCCCAGAGGCAAAATCATTGCTCCCTTTTAATGGTTTCTGCATGGCCAAAGTACTTCTGGCTTAAGAAACACTTTGATAACAGAGCCATCTTTATTTCTGCCACTACCTGCGTATTAGATTTACTGATCCCAGACCATATGTGAGACTGTTTCTGGAACCTCTTCATATAAGTTTTGAGGCATATAAAATATAAGTTAGGAAGAAAGGTTTTGGACTAGGATTTCATGTCAATTCTTGCCCACCTTCTCAATAAAGTAAAAGCCTAATGAGATTAGTTCATTCTGTCTGGGTGGGGCAACTACCTATGGTTTAGGTTCAGTTAGCTTACCCTTTAGAAGTTATAAATTTAGAGGACTACTCAATAACCAAACTTCTGTTTCCCTAACAGTATGGAGATAGAGAGTATGAGACCATCTATGCTGGGGATTAAGGATGGTAGGATGGTTAAAACCACTAACATTCCTTACTGAATGTCCCTTTGGCATACATGGTTGCTAGCTCCTTGAGAACAAATGTCTTCCTTCCTTCCTTCCTTCCTTCCTTCCTTCCTTCCTTCCTTCCTTCCTTCCTTCCTTCCTTCCTTCCTTCATTCCTTCCTTCGTTCCTTCCTTCCTTCCTTCCTCCCTCCCTCCCTCCCTCCCTCCCTCCCTCCCTCTCTCTCTCTCTCTCTCTCTCTCTCTCTCTCTCTCTCTCTCTCTCTCTCTCTCTCTCTCTCTCTCTCTCTTTCTTTCTTTCTTTCTTTCTTTCTTTCTTTCTTTCTTTCTTTCTTTCTTTCACCAATGCATAGCAAGGTGTATATGCTTAACAAATGCATATGGATTCCTTACTAGCAGGTTTAAGGCCCATGCACTTGTCCTATCAAGAAGTAGACCCCTCTAATTTGGAACTATGCCTAAAGGGCACTAAAAAATTCCCTGCCCTTTGATCCAACCATCGCATTTCTGGGTTTGTACCCCAAAGAGATAATAAGGAAAAAGACTTGTATAAGAATATTCATAGCTGTGCTCTTTGTGGTGGGAAAAAAATGGAAAATGAGGGGATGCCCTTCAATTGGGGAATGGCTGAACAAATTGTGGTATCTGTTGGTGATGGAATACTATTGTGCTAAAAGGAATAATAAAGTAGAGGAATTCCATGCGAACTGAAACAACCTTCAGGAAGTGATGCAGAGCGAGAGGAGCAGAACCAGGAGAACATTGTACACAGAGACTGATACACTGTGGTACAATTGAATGTAATGGACTTCTCCATTAGTGGCAATGTAATGATCCAGAACAACCCAGAGGGATCTATGAGAAAGAACAATATCTATATTCAGAGGAAAAACTGTGGGAGTAGAAACACAGAAGTGAAACAACTGCTTGAATACATGGGTTGAGGGGATATAGCTGGGAATGTAGACTCTAAATGAACATCCTAATGCAAACACCAACAACATGGAAACAGGTTCTGATCAAGGACACATGTAATACCCAGTGAAATTGTGCATCCGCTGTGGGAAGGATTGGGGGGGGGGAGTGAGGGAGGAAAATAATGTAACTCTTATAACCAAGGAATAATGT
This sequence comes from Monodelphis domestica, assembly GCF_027887165.1. Classification (NCBI taxonomy): domain Eukaryota; kingdom Metazoa; phylum Chordata; class Mammalia; order Didelphimorphia; family Didelphidae; genus Monodelphis; species Monodelphis domestica. Next base: position 402,503,577 of record NC_077227.1, on the reverse strand, counting down.
TCTAAATTGACTAAATAAATTAATTTAAAAAATGAATGTTTTATTGATGTTATTTTTTAATATCATTATCTCTTTCCCCAACCGTCAACTAGCCAATAGAATGCTCCCTTTTATTGAATATAATCAGGCAAAACAAATCAAATTCTTGTTCATGTCAGGAAACATATATCTCATTTTGTGCATCTAGTACATATATCACTTCTCTGCTGAGAGTCAAGAAGGATGCTTCACCATTAGTTGTCTGAAATTATGATTGGCCAACAATCAGAGTTCTGGAGCCTTCCAATATTATTTTCTTTTATGCTCTTATGGTCATTGTAGAAATTTTTGTTTACCTCATACCTACTTTGCTTGAAATCAGTTTTCAGACTTCCCAATTTTCTCTGAATTCCTCATATTTTTAACTTCTTAAAGGAAAACAATAGTCTATTACATTAATAAACCATAATTTGTTGAACCATTTCCCATTAATTGGGATCCACATTCTTTCTAGTTCTTTGTTACAACAGTAAATGATGCTAATATCTAATGTATATGTTTTTAATATATATGGGGTCTTTTCTACTCTCTTTGGTTCTCTTGGGCTATCTATTGCATAGTGGTATCACTGACCCACATTGTATGTATGTATGTATACTTTAAAGACTTTTCAAATATAATTTTGAATTTATTTTCCAGAATGTTTGGACCAATTCACAACTCCTAAGGCATTGCATTTATGTACCTATATTCTTACAGATCATCTGCCATTTACTATGTGTCTTTTGTCATATTTACGAATTTGATGGGTGTGAAGTTGTGAAGATAGAATTAACACTCCTTTTGTCTATTTTTAGTTAATCAAATCAAGAACTTAAAGTACCCCTACTTAGTAGTTAACTAACCATTAGGTTAGAAAACTCACAAATCACTTCCTAGTTCACACTCCCAAAGGCCACAAGTACTGCCACAGTGCTAGGTAATTTAAAAGGCTGCAATTGGTTCCTGTGAAGAGGGGGAAAGACAGGAAATAACATGGAAAAAGGGAGTATAAAAGAAGAGACCAACATAGTCTAGTCTCTTTTGCTTCCTTGGTTTTGGAGAGGCTGATTCCTTGGAGAGACTCTTCCCTTGGATTCTGTGTCAGTGAGAAGTGCTGAAGAGACACACTTTTCCTTGGAGTCATTCTGTGTTGGTGGAACTCTGGCTGAAGATACCACTGGGACTTCTGGCTGAGGACTACTGGGAAATCCATGTGGAGATCACAGAGATTGGGATTTAGGGAAGCCCCTGCTAGGGGCTGAGCTGGACTTCACAGGAGCAGCACTTAGGGCTGGTACGCTAGATCAGGCTTTATCTTCTTCCTGTATTTCCCACTTTCATTATCTCTACCTTTTTGTAAATAAAAGTTGCTAACAGTCATTTTGACGGGGCTAATATTTTATAAACAACAACCACTATTATAACTCTCATATTGAGTCAAAACCTAAGTTTAATTGTTATAAAGCATAACATTAGAGGTTTAATTTTAATTTATCTTATTGTTAATGATTTTGAGCATTCTTTTTCACATGGCCATTAAAAGTCTGAACTTCTTTTGAAAATACCTGTTCACATTTTTTGAATATATATATTTGTAATGGCTCTTATTCTTAATTATTTGCTGAGGACCTCAGTTTCTTGGATATCAGCCATTTATCACAGATATTGCCACCGAATCGATTTTTCTCAAAATGTTTGTTGCTTTTTTTTTTAAGTTCAAATGATAATGACTTTGTCTACATTGATGATTCTTAAGGATGCTCAATTTTATAGACAAGGAAACAAAACCTCAGAGAAGTTCAGAGTCTTGGCCCATAGTCATACAACTGGTAACTGATTAGGGAGACAAACACAACTCTTTGAATATCATGTCCAACACTTTTTCTGACCCTTTTCTATCTACCACTATTGGGTAAAGTATGTATATTATTAGGATATTTCTGGATTATTGCTCTATCTATGTAGAAACATGTCCTAGGTATTATAAAAATTCATTAAACCCCGAAATTTGGAATTGGAAAAATGTTAAAGATTCTAAGAGAAATTGGATTATGAGTCAATTCAGAGATGGATTTGAAGGCACTCTGCAGTTTCAGCTAGTTCAACCTTCAAGAAATTATTTACTTAAAAATGTCAGCTCCATGGAACACACCTGTTTCTCTCAGCGACTGAGACTTCCAGGTGCAGTGCAAGATGTTGCTCTAGATGTTTGCTCCATGGAGCTAACATTACTTCTGCAATTCTCCTCACCACTTCCTTAACAATAGGAAGAATGGGAGAGAAGATGGGGAGGTTGGTGATATTCAACATAAGGACTGAAGTAGAGGCAGAAATTCACAAAACTTGTTGAAGCAGTAGAGACAGAGATGGGATGGCAGTAGGAATAGGAAGGAATAAACCAAAGGGATTTGCACAAGGGAGTATTTAGAAATAAGTTTTAAACTTATTTATTTAAAGCCATTTTTGAACCAACTTATGAAGTACATCAAAAGTCCTGCTGAAGACAATAGGACTACAAGTTGCAGAGAAGGTATCAACCTGTGTAATATAGTCAAATTTTCTACTTTGGGAATTTTGTTGTAACAAGGAAATTGTAGTTTAGACCTTATGTAATCTTCCATATAATTGTAAATTGTTTGCAATTATTTTGTGAATTATTTATTCCTGTCCTTTGACCATTTATCTATTGGGAAGTAGCTCTTGGTCTTATAATTTGTAATAATTCCTTATGTTATATATCTTGGAAATCATAGACTTATGACAGGCAGTTGATGCATTATTTCCCTCTTTTGTACAACTTTCCTTTTAATGTTTGAGAAATTGATTCTGTAAGTGGATAAGCTTTTCAATTTCATAGCATCAAAATGATCAGTTTTATAATTTTGTGATTGTTCTTATCCCTGTTTTGTTCAGTGCCATAATTGTAAATGGTCCCTGATATTTTCATTTTTTAACAGTATAACTTTTTATATTCAGGTCATATATCTATTTTAAATTTATTGTGGCATATGGTAAAATGTTTTAGTCTAAACTTAATTCCTGCCAAAGTGCTTTCAAGTTTTCCCAGCAGTTCTTGTTGAAAATGTAGTTCTTCCTGAAATAGTTCATATTCTTGGGTTTGTCAAACATTAGATTACTGACTTTGCTTCTGATGTTTCCTTATTGAGACTGCTTTGCTATTCTACCAGTTTTTGACAATTATTGATTCATAATACAATATGATATCTTCAAGTCATAATGTCCCTTTGTTTCTACTTTTCTTCCTCATTATTTCCCCCTGAGATTATAGATCTTTTGTTCCTTCAAATGAATTTTGCTATTAATTTGCATAACTCTATAAAGTGTCCCATTATCAGGTCACTTTTATGTTGCACTTGACTAGCTCATCAAGCATTTCCCCACAGGACTCTGTGAAGCAAGCAGTACAAATATCTTTATCTCCATTGAATCTAGGAGGAAACTGAGACCCAGAAAGGTAAAGAGACTTGCCCAAAATCACACTACCAATGTGACTGGTAGAGGAGAGATTTGGCCCCAGACTTCTGGCTCCTAAACCAACACTCTTTTTTACTCTGCCATACATTAGGAACTGCCTTTCACACCTTCCTTTCACCTCAGACCTTTCCAAAGTTCTGGAATCTGAAGCTTCTCCCTCCTAGCTAAACAACAATGAAAATAACAGAATAGCCCAAGGTTTTTCCGGGTACTGGCAGTTCTGCCAGCAAAGTGGAATGCCCTGTCTAGTCCTGTGTTTATTCCTTTGCATATGTACATTCTGGGGAAGTATTTTGTTTTTTAACAACAGTCCTAAGCATCAAGGAAAGCTGTAGTCCATCAGAATGAGGCAGAATAGCTTCTAGCCCAGAAGAGATGCTCTTCTAATGCATAAAACCCTTTAAAAAATTGACCCATTTGTTTTGGCCCACATTCTCTCCACTGATTACATAATTTTCCTTCATTGGGGACAATGATTATCAGGAATGTGCAGAAGGGCAATACATTTTAGAGTCAGACTGTTCCTGTCATTTGGCAGAGGATCATTCTACATTTTAACAGCTGTTTGGTTTGGTTCACAAAGGTCTCAGGCTTCTCAAAATTCTGAGTCTAAGATAATGATGATAACAGAGTGATCCATTTCCCCCCTAATATTAATATTACTAAACTCATATCCTATTAATTTTACTAAGAATTGGTCCTGGACCTATGATTTCATTACTATAAGGAACTCTTCTTGGGAAAGGAAATTTCTCCTGCTAGTTCAAGTTGGCACTTGCTCTGTAACTTATGAGAGAAGAGTCACTTATAAGTAGTTGTATAACAGTGAGAAGTCAGTGACTTGTCCAGGGTCACACAGCTAGTATGTTTCAGAGATGGGACTTGAGCCTGCCTCTTGTTGAGCCAACCTCTGTTACAAATCAACAAAAAGCAATTATTTCAGTTCCCTAGGCAATAGTAGACAGAACATCAAGGATAAAGAATAAAAGCAGAATAAGAACTTTTCCTTAGGTCTACTTTTTATTGAACTCCATTGAACAGGAAGGTGAAAAGGATGATTTTCTAGGAAAATGAGGCTGCTGCTCCTACTGATAAGGATAAACATTTCAAGACTTTATGTCTTTATCAGTCTGGGGGATGCTTCCATGGATATAGATTGTAGTCCTAGAGAGTTTCTGTGACCAAAACATCATCAACCAGTAGCCAACTTAATGTGTATTTTTTTTCCTGGGCTGATATTCAAGAACCAGACATAAAATCTATCACCAGGCTACACTGAAAATTACTTATTCCTGTTTGGTACAACCAATCAAAGCTTTGATTCCACTAGCAGAGCCAGTGAAAACCGATGTCTTAAACTACATCATAATAGAGTATCCAAGCAGATTAGAGAGGAATAGTAACACTAATACTTCATATTTATACAGTTAAATATATATTTCCTATAACAGAGGTGTCAATTGCATCAGCCCATAACACTCTAGTACAGCTGGAGCCAGATTTCAAGGTAATTAAGAAATATTTAACAAAATAAATAAAAATGCAATAGAACATGAATGTTAATTTAAGGTTTTCTATCAATATATCATCCAAAGGGATATTTAGCCCACTCTCCTTTCTATTTAAATGTGATTGCCCAACATTGTTCCTATAAGTAGGGAGCATAAGAATTATATAATTATTCTCCCATTTTACAGATGGGGAAACTGAACCTTGGGATCACATGACAGATGCGATCTTAAGAACTGTTTTCATTACACTTTCCTAACTTCCGAGGTCTCCTCTGCATTTTTGTTCGTTCTTTCCTGTATTTTTTCATAAGCTGATTGGGGTCATTAAGGTGATTGGGTTTTTCCAGGAGCATATGCCCTCTATTGCTAGTGAATATTAGCACTCATGCTTTCTGTCTTAAGGGGCTTATATGTGAGTAGGAATCAGAGCCTTAACAGAAGGGACTGAATGGCAGGATGTGAGACATAAGCATCAAGCTCTGGGGGAGTTAAGAGTAGCCAAAGGAGCTGAGACAAGGGAGGCTGTGAAGGGATTTCTCCAGTTCTGTCCCTGAATCCAGCCCCAGAAGCTGTGCTTGGAGCCTCTTTGTTTTTGTTTTGTTTTCCTGTTTATACACAAAACAACTATGACACATAGCCCTGGAAAGCCAATCAAATCTCACCATTTTCTCCTCTATAATGGCAGCTGTCCCATCAACATCTCTGGATTGTTTCGGGATCTGGCAGATACAGTCAGTAAGCCAGATGAGCAGAGCTAAGAAGAAGGAAAGGTTGTCATCCAACAAAGGGCCTTCAAGTCCACTTCCCCAACAACCTATTTTAATAGTAAGAGCAATAACAGGATGTATTATGTATGCTGCTTCTTGCTATCATTTCTCAGAAGAAAATTATATTTATGTACCAGGTGACAGTTGAACTATTCAACATGTTTAAAATAAAGATATACTCATATACACATAAATATATGCACACATACATATATGTGTGGATACAGATACATGTATGCACACATAGGTCCATATATTAATCTGTGGACACATAGGAAAATAAGAAAAATCACTGACGGCACTAAGCCAGTAAACTTCATATTCTTGGTACTAAGCAATTGTGAAAAAGATGATTCTATTCTCTATAATATAGTTCAAAATCTGGCAGAGTAGACTTCCTTCCTTTACATTTTTTCATCAATTCCTTTGATATTCTTGACCTTTTGTTCTTCAAATGAATTTTGTATTTATTTTTTTGTAGTTCAAGAAAATATTTTTTGGTAATTTCATTGATATGACACTGAATAAGTAGAACAATTTGGATAGGATTGTCCTTTTAACTATAAGTTATCAACTTTTCTATATTTCACCAACAAAGTCTTATAAGAAGAGATAGTAAGAGATTACCCATCTAAAATTACCATAGATAGAATAAAATAACTAGGACTAAATTTGCCAAAACAAATACAAGAACCATGTAAACATAATTGTAAAATGTTTTTATACAAATAAATCAGATTTAAATAATTGGAGAAATATTAATTATGCATAGGTGGTTCCAAACATTTGAAAGAAAAATATGAAATTATGCTCAAATAATTATGTAAAGTTGTACACTTTTTGACCCAGCAATACCATTATTAGACTTGTTCCCTAAACCAATTTGGGAAAAAGGAAAAAAAAACAACCCTATATGTTTTAAGATATTTTTAGCAGCTCTCTTTTTAGTGACAAAGAACTGGAAACTGAAGGGATACTCATCAATCGGGGAATGACTAAACAAGTTGTAGTATATGATTGTAATAGAATACCACAGAGCAGTAAGAAATGATCAGCAAGTGAATTTTGAAAACAAACAAACATGAAAAGACCTACATGAAATTAGGAAAAGTGAACTGAGTAGAACCAAAAGGACATTAAACACAGCAACAGAAATATCATTTTAAGAAAGGTTTATTTATGACCACCTCCAGAGGAAGAAATGATCAATAGAAATAAGTAAGACATAGTTTTCTATATGTATATATCTTTTTGTCAAATGATACTTTTTCTAATGAGGAGAGACGAGGGAAGGAGAGTTAATTGGGTATTTTAATGTAACAAACAAAAATGTGTTTTTTAAAAAACTGATGATTCTCTTTAGTTACTAAAAAATGGACTATGCCATCATTAACTAAATCACTCTGTTGCCATGACGTTGTTGGTGTAGGGGAAGGGGTTTGAATTGGTTGTCCATCTTATAACTTACAAGGCTTGCTTGACAAAGGCATGGTCTCTAAAGGCTCTGAATAGCAGAAAGGCAAGAGCCTCCATGCACTGTTTTGTTTTTTTGTATATTTTGTATATTTGTTCTAAGGCAGAAGAATTATAAGGGCTAGGCAATGGGGTTAAGTGACTTGCCCAGGGTCACACAGCTGGGAAGTGTCTGAGGTCAGATTTGAACCCAGGACCTCCCATCTCTAGGCCTGGCTCTCAAGCCACTGAGCCAACCAGCTGCCACTCCCTCCTTGGACTGTTTTCATAGATTTGTAGACTTTCAGATTTGAAAGGGACTTTAGAGGTCATCTATTCTAACTCTTATTTAGCAAGTATCCTTTATACAAGATCTGTCCATAGCAGCCTTCTAACCTCTGGAGAACTCATTACCACTCAAAGCAGCCCATGGCACTTTTGGAGAGCTATCATTATGAGGAATTTTTTTCTCAGTTATATCAAGTCAAAATTTACCCTTAGAGAGCTTTTTGGTCCTAGTTTCAGGGTCTGAGACCAAAGCTTGTATATCTCATCCTTCTACACAGCAGTCTTTCAATACTCTATAACAGTAAACATGTCCCTTTAAGATTTCTCTTCTATAAGCTAAAAATTCCCCTTTTAATAAACAGATCATTAAGAAAATAATCAATATAATCATTAAAAACAAAAAACCTCCAATTCCTCATGTTCATTTTAATGGGTGCAGGAAAGGCCATTGACTAAATAGAACATTGACTTAATATCATAAAAATTACCTACCTAATATTAAAAACAAGCATGCTATACAATGAAAATACAGTAGAATTCCAATAAATATAGGAATAAAACAAAGAACTGGAAACTGAAGGGATACCCATCAATTGAGGAATGACTAAACATTATTATATGATTTAGTTCTGGAACACTAGCAATAGCAGTAAGACAAGAAAAAGAAATTAAATGGCTAATTAATAGTAAAGAAAAGACAAAGCTATTTCTATTTGCATTTAATGGTAGATGATTTTCTTCAAAAATTACAGGGAATCAACAGATATAAATTGATACAACAGAGATTCAGGAGACTTGAAGTCTGCAAAATAAATCCTAAAAAGTCAATAGCATTTTTATATAATAGCAGAATTCAAAAGGCAATAATGGAGATTGAAATTATATTCCAAATAACTACAAAATGCATAAAAGTATCTAGAGATCAATCTACCCAAACTCACAAAATATTTGTATAATTTCAGTTATAAAATGCTACTTAAGGAGTTAAAGAACATCTTCAATAACTGGAAGAATATTCAGTGTGCATGACTGTGTCATATCATTATAATAATTATTATAATATTTTAAAGGTAATTCATAGTTTTTTATGTTATACCAATAAATTAGCAAAATAATTTTTCTGGATCTCAGTGGAATAATAATTCATTTGAAAAATTAAAAGATCTAGTAAATCAAAGGAAATAATAAAAAGGGGCTAGGAATAAAGGGGGAAATTGTACTTCTAGATCTCAATCTAAATTTTAAAATAGTAACTATTAAATCACTTGGTATTGCTTAAAAATTGATAGATTAATAGAACAGAGTAGATGATAAGGGAAATTAAAAACAATGGAATTCAATAACCCAACATTTAATAAACTAGAGAATTTACTTATGATTACTTATGATTTTACATTACTTATTATTACAAATTATTTATCCTTTTTGGATATAAACTGCTAAAAGAACCAAAAAGAAATCTGGAAAAATAAGCTTAGATTATCACCTTATTAAGTTTAGAATGTATATTACATTATACATTCTAAATGGATACATTACCTTAATATTAAAGATATATTATGTAAAGATCATAAGAGAAACAAATCTATGCCTTCCACAGCTATGGGTAGGAAATTCATTCTTAACTATATAAAGGATAGAAGTAATTACAAAAGTTAAGATGGATAACTTATTATATGTAACTGAAAATTTTCTGTACAAACAATATTAATGCACCTTGGATAAGAAGGGACATGTCCTAACATGGCAAAATCTTTTTTTATGATAAGAATTTGATATCCAAGATACATACACAATAGACCCTCATATATGCTATTCCCCAACTGATAAGAGATCAGAGAAATAAACAGTTTTCACTAGAAAAACCTTGAACTATTAAAGCCATATGGAAGAATTCTCCGAATCACTAACAATAAAAGAAGTGCAAATTAAAACAACCCTGGACTTTGCCTTATATTCTGCATATTTTTAAAGATGACAAAAGATGGTACTAGTCAATATTAGAGGGGTTGTGAGAAGATACACACATTCATACATTGTTAATTGAACTATGAATCAATATAACTATTATGGAAAGCAATTTGGAACTAGAGAAAATGACAAAAATAGCTATTCTCTTTGTCCAAGAGATCCTACTACTAGGTTTATATTCTAAAGAGGTTACTAAAAAGGACAAACTCTCCACATATGCCAAACTATATATAGTAGCACTTTTTATAGCAAAGAATTAGAAACATCAGATATTTCTTGATTGAGAAAAGGCTAAACAAATTTCCGTACCTGAATATAAGGAATAATTCTATGCTGAAAGAAATAGAAAATATGATGACTATGAAGAAGCATGGAAAGATCTATATAAATTAATGTAGAGTGAAATGAAACTCAGAAAATCATATTCACAATAAAATGACCACAATAATGTACATGACAAAATTAAGCACAACAAATTAAAAAGTAAATATTGTAAAATTACAAAAAAAATTAGTAGTTCCAAAAAAGAAACATAAAAAAGATAACACCACTCTACACCTTTGCATAGGTGAGAGGTCTATACGAATGGTACATTGCTCATATTTTCAATTTGTTTTGTTATATTGAGTAGTTGTGTTAATTTTTCCATCATTTTATATTTAAAATGCTATTTGTTATATGGGATGACTTTCTGGGAGGGTAAAGGAGATGGATATTAGAAGAAATTGAAGTGATATAAAAAACAAATGGCATGGACTTCCGGTCAAGATGGCAACTTAGAGAAAGCTAAAGTTCAGATCTCCTGAAACCCTTCCTTACTGATCTCAAACCAAATGCTCCTAGGGCACCGAAATTCAAAACAATCAACAGCATAGATCCCGGGAGTCCTCCTCCTGGACCTGGACCTGGATCAAAAGGTATGGCCCCCCCAAAAGCCAGAACCTGAGACCACTCGGACCTAAGGGGTAGGCAGAAGGAAGGTCCTAGGACCCATCCCCCCCTGCCCAGAGCTCCGAGTCCGAGTCCGAGGCAGCAGAGGCAACCTCAGAGCCCCACGGCCTGTTATTCTGAAGGCCACATCCTGAAAAAAACCTAACCCAGTCAAGGGGGCACCCAGTCAGCAGGGAAACAGAGAGAGAGGGGGGAGCTTGTAACCCCTTGGCTGGATCCTTCCATTGGAGTCTCACGAAAAAAGTCCCTGCCTCAAGGCATACTAAATTCAACCAGGGAAAGCTAATCTCATTAGGAGCCCTCAGAGCTCCTGGAAGCTGCGGCCCCTCCCCCCGCAGAGTGCAGGCCCTGGAAGGCTAAGGCACAGGAACAAGGGCCAAGCTAGGCTTAGAGCGTGGAAATAAGGCAATGGAGAAGCATCAGGAGGGTGCCAAGGAGAGGAGGGCAGTAACAGGGACACACCAGCAACTCTGGACTTCCCAGGAAGACAGAACAACAACTGCATAGAACAGACAATCTGCCTAGGGCTAAAACCTCTGAACGCCAGACAGAGATAAGAAAAGCTAGTCCCCCCCCCCCCACTTATATAGAGATGGCAAACTCCACAGAAGCACAAGAGTCCCAAAAGTAAAAAAAAAAAAACAAGAAGGGGGAGACTTTGGACACATTTTATGGAGCAAAAATACAAAACACAGAGGAGATAGAAGAGGAAACACAAGCAAATGTTCTGAAAACTTCCAAAGAAAATGGAAACTCCCCACAAACCCATGAAGAATTTGAATCTGAAATGATCAAAAAGATGGAAGCCTTCTGGGAGGAAAAGTGGGAAATAATGCAAAAGAAATTCACACATCTACAAAACCAGTTTGACCAAACTGTAAAAGAAAACCAGGCTTTAAAGCAAGAACTAATAAAGCAAAGCCAAAAGACCAAGAAATTAGAAGAGAACATAAAATATCTCACTGACAAAGTGACAGATTTGGAAAATAGAGGGAGAAGAGATAATTTAAGAATAATTGGACTTCCAGAAAAGCCAGAAATAAACAGCAGACTCAACATCATAATACAAGAGATAATCAAAGAAAATTGCCCAGAGATTATAGAACAAGGGGGCAATACAGCCACTGACAGAGCTCACAGAACACCTTCTACACTAACCCCAAAAGACAACTCCCAGGAATGTAATTGCCAAATTCCAAAACTCTCAAACAAAAGAAAAAATCCTACAAGGAGCCAGAAAAAGACAATTTAGATATAAAGGAATGCCAATCAGGGTCACACAAGACCTTGCAAGTTCTACTCTAAATGATCGTAAGGCATGGAACATGATCTTCAGAAAGGCAAGAGAGCTGGGTCTTCAACCAAGAATCAGCTATCCAGCAAAACTGACTATATACTTCCAAGGGAAATTATGGGGATTCAACAAAATAGAAGATTTCCAACTTTTTGCAATGAAAAGACTAGAGCTCTGTGGAAAGATCGATATCGAAAATCAAAGAGCATGGAATACCTGAAAAGGTAAATATGAAGGAAAGGGAAAAGGAGAAAAATGTTATCTTCTTCTTTTACTCAAACTCTCTTCTATAAGGACTACATTTCTATCAATCTATGTATACTAACATGTGGGGAAAATGTAATGTGTAAATAGGGGGAAAAGAAAGACCAAATAGAATAATCGTTCTCACACAAAGATTCACATTGGAAGGGGAGGGGAAGAAAACTCCTATAAGAAGGAGAGAAAGAGAGTTTTAACTTAAACCTTACTCTCAGGGAAATCAACTCTGAGAGGGAAAAACATCCAGATCCATTGGGATATTGAATTCTATCTTACCCAACAAGGGTAGGGAGAAAGGAAAACCAAGGAGGGGAGGGGGAGAGGGAAAACAAAAGGGGAGGGAAAGAGGGGGGGAAGGGGAGGAACAAAAAGGGAGGGACTAAAAAGGGAAACATATCAAGGGAGGGGACAAGGGGGGCTGATTTAAAGTAAATCACTGGACTAAAAGGTAGAGCCGAAGAAGAAAAGGTTAGAACCAGGGAAGGATATCAAAATGCCAGGGAGTCCACAAATGACAGTCATAACTTTGAACATGAATGGGATGAACTCACCCATAAAACGTAGACGAATAGCAGAATGGATTAGAATCCAAAACCCTACCATATGTTGTCTTCAAGAAACACACATGAGGCGGGTTGACACCGATAAGGTCAGAATTAAAGGATGGAGTAAGACCTTCTGGGCCTCAACTGACAAAAAGAAGGCAGGAGTGGTAATCATGATATCTGATAAAGCCAAAGCAAAAATAGACCAGATCAAAAGGGATAGGGAAGGTAATTATATTTTGTTAAAAGGGACTTTAGATAATGAGGAAATATCACTAATCAACATGTATGCACCAAATAATATAGCACCCAAATTTCTAATGGAGAAACTAGGAGAATTGAAGGAAGAAATAGACAGTAAAACCATATTAGTGGGAGACTTAAACCAACAATTATCAAATTTAGATAAATCAAACCAACAAATAAATAAGAAAGAGGTGAAAGAAATGAATGAAATCTTAGAAAAATTAGAATTAATAGACATATGGAGAAAAATAAATAGGGATAAAAAGGAATACACCTTCTTCTCAGCACCACATGCACATTCACAAAAATTGACCATACATTAGGTCACAGAAACATAGCACACAAATGCAGAAAAGCATAAATAATAAATGCAGCCTTCTCAGATCACAAGGCAATAAAAATAATGATCAGTAAAGGTACATGGAAAATCAAATAAAAAACTAATTGGAAATTAAACAATATGATACTCCAAAATTGTTTAGTTAGAGAAGAAACCGTAGAAACAATAATTTTATCGAGGAAAATGACAATGGCAAGACATCCTTTCAAACCTTTTGGGATGCAGCCAAAGCGGTAATCTGAGGTAAATTCATATCCCTGAGTGCATATATCAACAAACTAGGGAGAGCAGAGATCAATCAATTGGAAATGCAAATAAAAAAACTCAAAAGCGATCAAATTAAAAAACCCCAGCAGAAAACCAAACTAGAAATCCTAAAAATTAAGGGAGAAATTAATAAATTCGAAAGTGATAGAACTATTGATTTAATAAATAAGACAAGAATCTGGTACTTTGAAAAAACAAACAAAATAGACAAAGTAATGGTCAATCTAATTAAAAAAAAGGAAGAAAAGCAAATTAACAGCATCAAAGATGAAAAGGGGGACAGAACCTCTGATGAAGAGGAAATTAAGGCAATCATTAGAAATTACTTTGCCCAATTATATGGCAATAAATACAACAATTTAAGTGATATGGATGAATATATACAAAAATACAAACTGCCTAGACTAACAGAAGAGGTAATAGAATTCTTAAATAATCCCATATCAGAAAATGAAATCCAACAGGCCATCAAAGAACTTCCTAAGAAAAAATCCCCAGGGCTTGATGGATTCACCAGTGAATTCTATCAAACATTCAGAGAACAGTTAATCCCAATACTATACAAACTATTTGACATAATAAGCAAAGAGGGAGTTCTACCAACCTCCTTTTATGACACAAACATGGTACTGATTCCAAAACCAGGCAGGTCAAAAACAGAGAAAGAAAACTATAGACCAATCTCCCTAATGAATATAGATGCAAAAATATTAAATAGGATACTAGTAAAAAGACTCCAGCAAGTGATCAGAAGGGTCATCCACTTGATCAAGTAGGATTTATCCTAGGGATGCAGGGCTGGTTCAATATTAGGAAAACCATCCACATAATTGACCACATCAACAAACAAACCAAAAAGAATCACATGATTATCTCAATAGACACAGAAAAAGCCTTTGATAAAATACAACACCCATTCCTATTAAAAACACTAGAAAGCATAGGAATAGAAGGGTTGTTCCTAAAAATAATAAACATTATATATCTAAAACCATCAGCTAATATCATCTGCAATGGGGATAAACTAGATGCATTCCCAATAAGATCAGCAGTGAAACAAGGATGCCCATTATCACCTCTACTATTTGACATTGTACTAGAAACACTAGCAGTAGCAATTAGAGAAGAAAAAGAAATTGAAGGCATCAAAATAGGCAAGGAGAAGACTAAGTTATCACTCTTTGCAGATGACATGATGGTCTACTTAAAGAATCCTAGAGATTCAACCAAAAAGCTAATTGAAATAATCAACAACTTTAGCAAAGTTGCAGGATACAAAATAAACCCACATAAGTCATCAGCTTTTCTATATATCTCCAACACAGTTCAGCAGCAAAAACTAGAAAGAGAAATCCCATTCAAAATCACCTGAGACAAAATAAAATACCTAGGAATCTATCTCCCGAGAGAAACACAGGAACTATATGAACACAACTACAAAACACTCTCCACACAACTAAAACTAGACATGAACAATTGGAAAAACGTTAACTGCTCATGGATAGGATGAGCCAATATAATAAAAATGACCATCCTACCCAAACTTATTTATCTATTTAGTGCCATACCCATTGAACTCCCAAAAATATTTCTTTACTGATTTAGAAAAAACCATAACAAAATTCATTTGGAATAAAAAAAGATCAAGGATATCCAGGGAAATAATGAAAAAAAAAAACACATATGATGCGGGCCTTGCAGTCCCAGACCTCAAACTATATTACAAAGCAGCAGTCATCAAAACAATTTGGTACTGGCTAAGAAACAGAAAGGAAGATCAGTGGAATAGACTGGGGGAAAGCGACCTCAGCAAGACAGTATACGATAAACCCAAAGATCCCAGCTTTTGGGACAAAAATCCACTATTCGATAAAAACTGCTGGGAAAATTGAAAGACAGTGTGGGAGAGACTAGGAATAGATCAACAACTCACACCCTACACCAAGATAAATTCAAAATGGGTGAGTGACTTAAACATAAAGAAGGAAACCATAAGTAAATTGGGTAAACACAGAATAGTATACATTTCAGACCTTTGGGAGGGGAAAGGCTTTAAAACCAAGCAAGACATAGAAAGAATCACAAAATGTAAAAAACTACATCAAATTAAAAAGCTTTTGTACTAACAAAACCAATGTAACTAAAATCAGAAGGGAAACAACAAATTGGGAAAAAATCTTCATAGAAACCTCTGACAAAGGTTTAATTACTCAAATTTATAAAGAGCTAAATCAATTGTACAAAAAATCAAGCCATTCTCCAATTGATAAATGGGCAAGGGACATGGATAGGCAGTTCTCAGATAAATAAATCGAAACTATTAATAAGCACATGAAGAAATGTTCTAAATCTCTTATAATCAGAGAGATGCAAATCAAAACAACTCTAAGGTATCACCTCACACCTAGCAGATTGGCTAACATAACAGCAAAGGAAAGTAATGAATGCTGGAGGGGATGTGGCAAATTAGGGACATTGATTCATTGCTGGTGGAGTTGTGAACTGATCCAACCATTCTGGAGGGCAATTTGGAACTATGCCCAAAGGGCGACAAAAGAATGTCTACCCTGTGATCCAGCCATAGCACTGCTGGGTCTGTACCCCAAAGAGATAATAGACAAAAAGACTTGTACAAAAATATTCATAGCTGCGCTCTTTGTGGTAGCCAAAAACTGGAAAATGAGGGGATGCCCATCAATTGGAGAATGGCTGAGCAAATTGTGGTATATGTTGGTGATGGAATACTATTGTGCTAAAAGGAATAATAAAGTGGAGGAATTCCATGGAGACTGGAACAACCTCCAGGAAGTGATGCAGAGAGAGAGGAGCAGAACCAGGAGAACATTGTACACAGAGACTAATACACTGTGGTATAATCGAATGTAATGGGCTTCTCCATTGGTGGTGGTGTAATGTCCCTGAACAATCTGCAGGGATCTAGGAGAAAAAACACTATTCATAAGCAAAGGATAAACTATGGGAGTGGAAACACGAAGGAAAAGCAACTGCCTGACTACAGCGGTTGAGGGGATATGACAGAGGAGAGACTCTAAAGGAAACTCTAATGCAAATATCGACAACATGGAAATGGGTTCGAATCAAGAGCACATGTGACACCCAGTGGAATCACGCGTCGGCTATGGGGGGTGGGAGGGAGGAAAAGAAAATGATCTTTGTCTTTAATAAATAATGCTTGGAAATGATCAAATAAAATATTATTTAAAAATTAAAAAACAAATGGCATTAATAAAAGCTTAGAAAGAAATTTTAAAAAAGAAAAGAACATCCACAAAACCTTCTTTTTTTCTAATTCAGAGAAGACATTTTTCAAAAAGTTAAAAGGGGACTCAAACATGGTGAATAATTCTGTTACTAACATGTTAAATGTAATATACACAAAGAAAAACTGTACATGCATATATTTTCTATACAATTTATTATTGTTTTCATGTCATTTTATCATCATCATCATTATTTCTGTTGTTGCTGTTGGTCTTTCTGTATAGAAATACTCCAGAATCTTTTATTTTCTATTCTTTGCCACCATGATTCAGCTCCTTTCTTTCCATCCCTTCTTCTCTTTGATGAATTTTTTCCCCAGACCTTTCCATTTTTAGGAAGGACCCTAACTATCTATCCTTCTTTCTCTGGATTTCACCTCTATGATTCATTTGCTTTCCTCCCATTTCCCCCTTCTCATTGCCATTCTCCCACCAGCAAATTCTTCATGAAAACTCTGTTTTGAGGAGGAAGACCCCAGACAAACACGGCTTTATTCTTCATCCTTCATTCTTTGGACTTTGCTATTCTGCCCTGACAGTATACTACCCAGATCCCACCCTCCCCATCCCTACCTTTTTAGCTTCCTTTTATCTGCCATTTTCCCTTATTAGAATTTAAGCTCCTGGAAGTTGGATATTGTGCTTATTTTTACTGATATTTTTATCACCAGAGCTTGCCATGGTGTCCAGCATGTAGTATTTCATAAATACATTTTCATTTGACTTGACTCATATTTACTAATGGTCGTTATGTTCATAACAGAAAAAGCAGGGAGCGAGAGTCAAAACCGCCTTTATTAATCTTAATCTTTACCTTAATTCAGGCCCAATGGAGCAACAAACTTCTCATGAGTTTCCTTATTTCCCATCTCCAATCTATTCTGCACATACTGCCAGCTGAATTGCTCTAAAGTATAAACTTTATGTCAGTCCCTTTTTTTATGCTTTATGTAAAGGAAAAGTATTGAATACTTAAAATTCTAATTCTTAGCCTTGATATTTAAAGCTTTCTAATATCTGGATCCATTCTTTCTTTTTGGTTTTAAGTCTCAAGGCTCTCCTCCTTAATTCCAACATTAATTCTTCCCACCCGACTAGTCTGCTACTAATTGTAAGGAGTCATTATTCAGCAATCGAATGAGTGTTAGACTTGAAGTTGGCAGAAAACTGGGCTTATATCTCACTTCTTATTAACTGTGCAATGATGATGAAATTACTTAATGTCTCAGACTCAGTTTCCTCATCTATAATGTTGATATTAATTCCTTCATCAGGATGCTGTGTGGATCAAATAAATTCAATGAAAAACATTGAAAATATGTGTAAGGT
This sequence comes from Monodelphis domestica, assembly GCF_027887165.1. Classification (NCBI taxonomy): domain Eukaryota; kingdom Metazoa; phylum Chordata; class Mammalia; order Didelphimorphia; family Didelphidae; genus Monodelphis; species Monodelphis domestica. The sequence goes on along the minus strand of NC_077227.1, from coordinate 402,485,558 downwards.
AGCCAAACATAGTACTAAAGAGAGTCAGTCTTGAAGTCCAAAAAACTTGAGTTCAAATGCTGCCAGACAATTACTGTGTGATCTTGGGCAAGTTACTTAACCTCTTCCTGACTTAGGCAACCTTCTAAGACTCTCAGTTATAATTTCAATTGGAAAAGAGAGTTCCTGAACTAGTAGCTTCCTACCCTGATGAAAGAAGAGGTCCAGACTCAGTCATCAAAAAGTAAATAAGGAATAGAGCAAATACAAATTTTGAATTAGTCAATTAGTAGTAAACTCATAGAAAGTAGCCTCTGTCATCAGGGACCTTACTTTCCACCACTGGGGAGAGATGAGGCTCAGGAAGTTGACTGTTACAAAAGGTTCAAGGTATTCTGTGATAACATACTCTTAAAGCTATAGTTCAAAAGTGTTCCCCCACCCAATCACTGCATTTTACCTTTAAAAGTCAGCCAGAGGATCTATTTTACTCAAAACAAAAGCATTTCCTGAAATAGCAATGTAATTACTGTAGCAACAAGTCATTCCCCCTCACCTACCTCCCTTATCCCATGAACCTGGAGCACATTCTCTCGCAGCATCACTAGAAAGAATGAGCATATTGATAGAACACATTGATAATAACTAAGAGAAATACACATGGCTAGAAGCACATTATGCTTCTGGGAGTTCTGGTCCCAGGGATCTTTTCTCTTTTGACAGTGACCCCATGCTATTCCCCTAAATGCATTTCTAGTTACAGCTCTGGTGTAGGGAGAAAGTTATGGGCCTCGGGACCATCACAAGCCAATGGTATGCCTCACTGAGGAATCTTGCTGTCTGGGAAATTAGACACCATAATGTAGTAAATGTTGGCCAGGAATGCTTTTTCATGGAAATGGGCAAGGTCATCCTGTGGCAGGTCAAATGCTAATTAAAGGAAAGTAGCCACAGGCTCCTCAGTTCTGGTAGGAATCAGGAACCATTCCACTAGACTTGATGCAAGTCTAACATGCAGGACACAACCACCATGCAATTGCAAATCAAGGATTGAAAAGAGGTCAAATGAAAGTAATGTTTGGATTGGCCTTTTTGGTATTTCTTATTTTTGTTCCTTCTCCCCTTATCCAGGCAAGGGATGAGTTTTTTTTTTTTTTTTTCTGGAAAGCTAAAGAAGACAGCTGATTGGGACAGGAATATAAAACCAGCTATTAAGTATTTGTCCCTCCCTGGGCTTTGGTTTGGGATGATGTTGATGTTCCTTGAAACAGGCCCCTTCCCAAGTTCCATGCTGCCAAGAAAAATAGCCACAATTATTTTTTAAAGACTAGAGCTTCCCAGGGAGCATGAGATTGTTTTGAAGGGACACTATAGATGGGATTGGTGGCTGGACTAGCAGGCTCTTGGCTAGCAGACTCCTTCTCCAGTGAGATTTATGGGTGTATTGCGCAGAAAGGGCCTGGGGTTTTGTGGCCATCTTCCTTCTTCCTGTCTTTTATATATCACTGACTATTCATGCTCCAGAGCCACTTTCCATAAGAAAACTTTTGAAGTGTAATTCAAAAATGACTGGTAATTGAAGAAAACTCTGTCAGTTGAATCTATAAATGGACATCACATAGCCTGTAAAGAGCATGGTTATCTTTGTGAATTGTGAGAGTGGGGTCAAGTATGTAAGCCATTGAGTTAATTCTTCAGGTTAGAATATTGTTTATTTTACCTGCATAAATTATACCTTTGGGCGTATGATTGACAATTGACTTACTAACTACTATTAGCCTCAGGGAGTAGGTACCAGGAAGGATAGATAGAAGTGGAGAATGAGTGCTAAAACCTCCCAGCAACCAACAATTCACCTAATTGGACAAAAGTGTTCAGTGAATTTTGACACACATCATCTTTGTTGCCTATTAGTGTGACCTTCATTTATGTTGTTATGCTCTTTGTGTTCATCATTCTTTTGGTTTTTCTTCTCTCTGCCTCACTTCATCCAAGTCTACTCTTTCTCCCCAAATTCTTTACTTTTGTCTTTCTTTATAGTAGAATGATATTCTGTTATTTTAGTATAGCACAATTTGTTCAATCAATTCCTCTTTGTTAAACACATAGTTTCTTTTCAGTTTATTACTTTCTTTTAAAACCTGGGTCTTCCACCTTAGAATCAATAATGTGTATTGGTTCCAGGGCAGAAGATCTGTAAGGCTAGGCAATAAATAACATGCCCAGGGTCACACAGCTAGGAAGTAGTTTATTGGTTTTAAAAATAATGCTGTAATGACTATTTTTGTAAATATGTGTCCTTTTTTTCTAACCATTATTGATCTCTTTGGGGGTATAAACATAGTAGTGGATGAGTGAGGTAATGAATATGAATAATTTTATAACTTTTTTTACATAATTTCATTTTTTCTACCCAGAATGGCTGCACCAAACTAAGGCTCTACATTCAGTGTGTTAGTGTGCCTATCTATTTACATATAGCACTGCCAACATTGAATATTTTTCATATTTTACCATCATTGCTAATTATTAATACTAAAAATTCATTTAAATATATATTTCTCATATTATTCGTGATTCTGAATATTTTTCAGATGGTTATGAATTGTCATTGTTTTCTCTTTCAAGGCAGCATGGTGTTATGGAAAACACTTAAATTTGTAGTCAGAGGAATTACTTCAACTTTTGTTGGAGCTACCTGGGGAAGTCATATAACTTTGAGGGGACAAGTTTGGTCTTCTCTGTTCTTAAAAAATGAGATTAGAATAGATGACTATCATAAGTTTTCTTCTAATTTTACATCTATAATTCTATGAAAACTGTTTCTATATTCCAACCACCAATTTATTGCAGAATGGTTCTTAGTTCTATAGATTTGTATTCATTTCCTATAGATTTTAGATATCATACTTTTATCAGAGATGTTTAATGCAAGGTTCCTCCTCCCTCCACTATTTGTATCTTTTCTTTTTATTCTAGTGACATTGATTTTGCTTGGGCACACATTTAAAATATTTTGTATAATTGAAACTATAGATTATAATCTCTGTTCCAAATCTAGAAACAAATACTCCCTGTATCCACAGTTTCAAGACCTATAACCTTCAGCTTTCCTTAAACTTTTAAAAGTAGCTATGATGCATTTTATTGAAAGCCAGCTCAAATCATCCAAGGGAAAAGAAATAACATCACGATGATTCAGGAAGGAGGGAAATGCCTGCAGTCATGATCCAAGGCCTAGAAGATTATGTCAGAAACCAGGTAGATGGGCCAATGTCTGGTCATAGGCATTAGCACTTTGAGGATAAAAATAGTAAATAGTACAGACAACTAACAAAAGTTAAGTTTATAGATCATCTGAAAACTACAAGATTTTTAATAACCTCCTGCTTCCCCTTTTGTCAGTCAGGCAACAGGACTAAAGAAAGAGCAGGAGCTCCATTTTATATTTTTATTTATTTATTTTTATTTGTTTCCCATGGTCATAGAATTCACCAAGTGGTCAGCTTAATAGGTTTCAGCTAGGCAGGCTGGTCCTCAGAAAACAGATTAAGTCTGGGTCAGAACCATATTCAAAACTTTCAACATGGTAGAATCTGACAGCTCTTGAGGAAATAGCCTTCAGAAGCCAGGCTTACCTTCATGCCACAATAAGACCTCAGAGAACTTTGTTGGGGCAAATGAGGGGAGATTACCAGACATGTCCAAGCAAACAAAAGACCTATCCTGGATGCTAATCAACTGTGTTAAGCATTCATCAGTCTTTGTCATCTATTTCTGTATAATCACTCTGAAATACTGCTTCATTTTAAAAAAATCCCTACCTTCTGTCTTAGAACCAATTCTACGTATTGGTTTCAAGGCAGAAGAACAGTAAGGGCAATTGGGATTAAGTGACTTGCCCAGGGTCACACAGCTGGGAACGGTCTGAGGTTAAATTTGAACCCAGACCTATCACTCTATCCACTGACCTTCTTAGATGCCCCCCTGATTGTTTTTTTTTTTAATTAAGTACCTATTATGGGCCAAGTATTACGTTAAGCTCTTAGGATACACTGACAACAATGAAGTGGTACCTGCCCTAAATGAGCTTACATTTTATTGAGAGGAAATAATATGAACATAGAAAATCAAATGCAATCTATATTTATCATCTATATCCTCTCTCTCTCTCTCTCTCTCTCTCTCTCTCTTCCTCTCTCTCTCTCTCTCTCTCTCTCTCTCTCTTCCTCTCTCTCTCTCTCTCTCTCTCTCTCTCTATTATTCTTATCTATAAAATAATTTCTAGGACACAGTATTCCATAACTGAGGTTATTAGGATAAAAATGAAATCAGGAGGGAGGGAAGATGAGTAAATAAAAGGTAGGAGCTACAAATGACTCTGAGGTCATGAACTCATAAGATGTAAAGTTAAGAAGCAGTGAATGTTTGGGGAATAAAAATTGCTTATTCTCTTTTGGACATATTCAGTCTGATTTATGCCTAGATGTCAGAATTGTCTGATTCTGGAAGTACTTGTATAGTGCTTATCCCTGTTTCTTAAATGACCAAGGTGCTCCTCCTTTTTTTTTTTTTGGTCATACTTAAAATAGTCCTGATAATGGTAATCTTGTTATGGAAACCAGCTGGTGGTAGAGTGGATAGAACACCCAGTCTAGAATCAGGAAAATTTAAGTTCAAAGCTAACTTCAGACCTTTCCTAAGTGTACGACCATGGACAAGTCACTTAACCTTTGTCTACCTCAGATTCATCAACTATAAACTGGAGAGCATAATAGTATCTACCTCACAGACCATTGTGATAATTCAATGGAGTACAATTTCTAAAACTCTTAGTACAGTACCTGATATATAGTAGATGTTTAATATATGTTTGTACCTCCTTTTCTCCATTCCCACTATACAAATGCAAACTTTCTGTGCTTATAATTCAGGAAAATGATGTGGTATTGGTGACTGCACATAGATAATATCTGAGGATCCTCCCAGCTTTGAGATTTTATGTTTCTGTGCAACCTAAGCATCATTAAGCACCTACTTAACTATATTCTAATTTGCTTTTAATTTCCTTATTTGTAAAAGGAGGAGCTTGATCCCTAAGATCTCCTACAATTTTAAACACTATAGTCTGGTTTTACATAGGTCAGAGAATAGGAAGATAGACCAAGGTTGGATGAAAGTTTCTTCAATGAGTAGCTGGGGAAGATATCTTTTTTTTAAGTGGAGAAGCTTACTCACTATTGATTACCTTCTCACTGTGCATCCCTTCCCTCGTAGCCTATTTCATCACAGATACACAGAACTAGCTCCTTTCATTTCCAAATCTTGAAAACTTTTTGAAGCACTAGGTCACCAGTCTTCCTTGTTGTGTAGAACTTGTAGGAGGGAAGGACAAGAGAGCTAGATTTGGACTCAAGGGGAGTTCAAATCCCACTTCTATTAGATGATACCTATATGACCTTTGGAAAATCACTTAATCTCTTTAAGACTCATTTTTCTCATTTGTCAGATAGGAGATTTGGATTAGATGACCTTAAAAGTCCCTTCAGCTTTCACTCCACATTCCTTACCTATGATCACCAATGTAGGATGTCACTTAGGAGAGCAGGGTTGAAAGACAATAAAAGATTTCAGATCTTTGCATTTTGGTGTCATCACTCCTTCCCTTTAAAAAGTTAAATTTTATAGAGTTAATTGAATGATAGAAATGAAAGGCAAATAGAAAGGCTACTTTGTCTGGCTCAAGTTACTTGTCACCTTCCCCTTTCAAACCCCACTCCCATTCCCTTGAGGAGGAAAGGTTCCTAAAACATAATGAAATCCCATTTAAGAATATAGTAATCTTCTAAAAATGTCTTATTGGCTGTGGAGCTGGAGAGGATGCTGGAAAAGATACCAAAAAAGCATCTTGCTCAATGCCCTCATTTTATAAATGGAGTAAGACAGAGAACAAATTTAAATTAAAATAACAAGTTTAAGAATTTAAAAAATTTTTCATTTACTTATTCATTTATTTGTTTTAGGTTTTCACTGTGATTTCATTTGGCTGGAGAATTCTTTAGTGCAGAAACCCCCTTCACCAATTTAGATTGGTATCTAGTCTGTGGTTTATAAACTTGGAGCATTGCCTGAGTGCACTGAGATATTAAACGTCTTGTGGTAACATAGCTAATATGGATCAGAAGCAAGACTTGAATCTAGATCTTCTGGACTCCAGGGCTGGCCCTCCATTCACTATCTCACAGTGACTCTATTGAAATAATAATGCCATAAATTAGTAACAAAATATGAATACCCAGATATAATAGGAATGCACAAAGTTGAGACATAAGAAATTTATGAGTACATCTATCCTGTAAAGTAGAACAGATCTGCACTGACAAATATCCCTCTTATTTTGGGGTCCAGGTTTCATTCTGGGCCTGGCTCATGCTCTCAGGGCCTGGCTCATGTAGGGTGAAATAAGTTGACCAGTTTAAAGAAAATTTTGGCAAGGTACTCAACTAAATAAAATCATTCCATCCCAAAGGTCTTCAATATTGGAAGTGGAAAGAGGAGTGTAAGTTAATGAGCAGAGAGCTATAACAAACATTTATTAAATACCTACTATGTGCAGTGACAATAATCAGTGCTGGTGATGAAGGCCAGGAGAGGCAGTCTCTGCCCTCATGGAGTTAACTATCTAGTGGGAAGACAAGGCACCAATATCGAGAACAATAATGTACATCATCCAGGATGGTCCCAGTTCTGGTCTTGGGACCTGCTACCTGAAGTGTTCAAAACACAAGTCGCCCCTAACCCCCGGGTTTTTATGTGTTTGCCTTTATTTTGCTATTATTATATATTCCCCAGTCATGTTCCCCAACCCTCACAACATTCCCACTCGTACCTTCACTCCTTTCTACATTTCAGGTGTCAGGAAGTAAAATATGTTCCATTCAGAATCCACAGCAAAACCTTAACTGTGCCCGAAACCCATTTCCAAACATGGAAAACAGCTGCTTTCAAGCCACCACCTAACTCGCCTGACTAGAGGGAGTGTTCACAGCACAGCAGGCCTAAGTGAGTGCCAAGGGGAAGGAAAATCATTTAGGAGGAAAAGAGGAAAACAACAAAAATGATTTCCCAATTGAGGAAAACACCCCAAGTATTTTCTCTCTCTGTCAAGGATGGATCCAGATAGACCTGCTTTCAAAGGGAAAGTGCTTGGTGCTTCATAAATGTGGCAGCTGCCTAGGATCCAATCTTGCTACTTGGAGATTTTTTTTTCCATGAGAGCTCAAAATACCCTCTCCTTAATCCTCCCCAAATCCTAACACAAATGGAATAGCATTTGTGCTTGGAGAGAGTAGAGAGGAGGGAGGGTGGTGCAGGGAGCTGCTTTAAAGGGAGGTAGAAAATATTGTAATGAATTCTGTTTAAAAAGCATTAATGCAAGCAGGATGAATGGTTAGTAATTAGAAAGCTTGCTGAATTTCAGAAGGAAAAAGTTGCACCCATCCCAGAATCTCGTAACTGGAAGGATCGTCTAGTCCAACTGTGACCTGAGAGGAATTTTTCTACAAAGGATCTTAATCTGGGTTTGGTGAACTTGTTTGAAATAAAGACCAGACAGACAGATGGACAGATAGATAGATAGATAGACAGCTAGAACTGTATTTCAACATTTCAATATATTTTGTAACCCTATCTATTTGATCATAAGAGTGTAATAGCATTATTCTTAGAAGAGTTCTATGACCTTTACCAGACTGCCCAAATGGTTCTAGTTGCAAAAAATGTTAAGGAGTCCTCTTCTATGTGATCCCCAAGAAATGGTCATTCAACATCCTCTTGAAACAATCTAAGGATGAGTAACTTACTGCCTTTTAGGGCAAACACTCTCCTTCAATTCAATTAAAAAAACAAACACATAAAAAATATTTTATGCAATTACTCTGTGTATTTGCTATATTGCTGTGTATTGTGCTATATATTGATGAAACAAAAACATAAATGAAAGACTCCCTGCCTGTCCTTGATGAGCCTACTTTGAGATTTTTCTGTATGTTAGGAAGTTTTGCTTCATTTTGTTTTACAAACATCTGTTCATCAATATCTTCTATCTTCAGTTCTCGTCAGTGGAAGCCAAACAGTAAATTCCATTCTTTTTCCATAAAAGCCAATAAGCTACTTTAGGAGAGTTATCATGTGTTCTGCCCTCAAGCATAAATATCTCAATTTCCTTCAACCAATATTCATTTGGTATGTTTTGAGTTTTGAGTTCACTTACCATATTGGTCATCCTCTTTTAGACAGCATATATCTTGGACTAAGCACAAATCCCTAGATTATAATCTGACAATAGTGATATAATCATTTCTTTAGTACTAGTCACTATACTTTTGATAAAAGGATCTCATTTCACACATTTTGGCTATCCTGTCACTTTATTAACTCATTGAACTTGTAGTCCACTCAGGTTTTCAAGCTGTTTCCCTCTGTATAAGCATTAAATGTCCCTGTAGATGCAAACCTCCATTATTTCTATGTTTCTTTCTCTGTGCCTACTTTGTGATTTCTTTCTGCTAGGAGTTTTTCTTGACTTCACACATTGGGACCTCACATAGTATTTTCTTTTCGAAATCTCCAATATACTTATCATATCATGACATATATTCTGCCTCTGTGTTTCTTATCCTAGAAGTAAACTAACCTTTTTGAAGGGAGAGACTTTGTTGAATTTAAAATTTATAACTTTCCCAATGTCTTCCCCAGCTCTTGTACACAATGAATAATTAATCAATGCTTGCTAAATGAATGAATGAATTCCTGTATCTAAAATTTGTCATCTTTTTTTCCCTTTTTTTTTTTAAATCAAGGAAGCCTATAAAATGCTCCCTCCATAGCTCTGTTTCTCTCATCATTTAGCTTTACTCAACATTTGTTTTCTCAATATCTTGGTGAGACAGGAAATTTTAATTGCTTCTTTGGAAATCTAAGACACACTGCCTAACTATTCTGAAGGGCTTGGTTGACATTCTCTGCCAGCTGTCCCAGGCTGATACCAGGAGATCCAGAATAAAGGATTGCGTGGGGTTTCCAAGACTATATCATTCCTGGTATAGCTGAGTTAATACAGGGCATGTTCAACTCAGCTAGGGATTATGTTAGCACATCAGCATAAGGCAGAGGAGCAGGAAGATACAAAGCCACCAATAAAAATTGATATTTAGGAGAAACAGAATGGGGTAGAATCATCTCTGCTGACATGTCTTCTCTGCTGATCCAGTTCTTATACCCTCCACACATTTTAACATCAAATCCTATCATCCACAGTTGTTTTTCCTACTACTTTTAATCCTGGTACTAGCCTGGCCTTTATATTTATACTTAGTTGTCTTCTAATCTAGACTTTTGCCTCAGAGGACAGGATAATCCTTTCCCCAACCCAATTGTATCAGCATTTTGATATGGCACAGGGTAGGATGGTATCAAATGTAGTTTTAACAAGAAAAAAAAAAGTTCTGTTATTTCCCTATATGAACTCTGCAAGGGCTAAGATCTTCATAGAATCCTAGGAAAGACTGATGAGAAAGGAATACACATTTATCATGTGCCAGACACAGCGTCAAGTGCTTTGCATTTTATCCTCATAAGAATCCTAGGAAGTGTGATAATTATCATTTTATAGATGAGGAAACTGAGGCAAACAGAGATTAAGTGACTTGCCCAAGTCTCACATAGCTAGAGATTTTCTGAATGCAGATTTGAACTTAGGTCTTCCAATTTCTAGACCTAGGGCTCTGTCTACTGTATCACCTTTTTGGTTTTAGGATCCCAGAAATGGAAGGTCTTCATACCAGAAATAAAATCCTTTCCATATAATCCCTGCCAAATTCTCATCTAAATTCTTCTTGATAAATTCAAATGATGGGAAGTCTACTCATTTCCTGGTTAAGTCCATTCTATTTCTGTGTAACTCTAGAGGTTAAGAAGTTTTTCATCACATTGAGCCAAAAATTTGTCTCTCTCTATAATGCCAATTATTTGTTCTTAATTTGAAAATAAAGCAAGCAGAATCTTCTCAGACTGGATAGGGAAGTGAAAAGATTCCATGTTCTGAATTTTGATCCAAGTTGATAGCTTTATGCTCCTTGTATCTTGTCCTGAGGAAAACAAGTACCTGTGAGTATTGTCTTCATCTATTGGTTCAGCTTGACCTTTGGATATAAATACAAAGCCTCTGACCTCTATCTTTCCTTTGCATTATTTGGGTCCAAATGACATTGTTTTTACTAGGGAAAGATTCCATGACATGGAGAAGCTTTTTATGCGTTTTTGGGTGGAGCCATATAGCTTGATGTCATCCATTTACATCTACATTAATCAAGTGATTAAATCAAATGGTTTTGATACAACTACCTGTTTAATTTGGAAGTCATTCTCAGTTCTATTTAGAATACATAATCATGGATTTAAGACTAGGAAAAACTATATTGGGATTTACTTGCTTCCTCAAAACCAGCCAAACAAAAAACCCAAATGTTTTACATCAATTGTTAATGGGTTTTTTTTTGTTTTTCAAACAGGATATTTTTCTCCCCCACACGGACATTAACTACTCTAGTTTTTTCAGTATATTTAGGTTTTATATGTTCGTGGTATATGATAAAACAATGAAGGTTAAACTGAATCTAAGACTTAATAAGAACCAATACACACAAAATCAATGTTTTGACTCTTTCAGGAAATTCATTCAATATTTGCCAAAATGATAATAGCTTGATCTTCACACACCAAGGCCATTTTGACACATTCAACTGGCTGGGTAGCTTAATCTTAGTAACTTACTAGCTTAGTGAGCCTGGGTAAGTCACTTAACATGTTTCCCTTAATTTCCTAAACTATAAAATGGAGATAATAATAGTACCTACCTCCTAGGGTTATTGTAAAGATTGATTGAGATTATATTTGGAAAGCATTTAAGCACTTAACAGTGCCTGACATATAATAGATATTTAATAAATAGTCCTATTTTGTTCCTCATACTTTCTATCTATCTATGTCTATCCATCATAAATATATATATTTAAATGTATTTATAATTTATCTATTTATACATAAGTATAATCTATAAATTTAAATATATTTTCAGATTTAAATATGTAAAAAAACACACACAAACATATATAAATGTATGTATAGATTTTTTGAGTGATACCAGCTATAAATGCCTTTTATAATACAAATAACATGTAATTGGCCTGTATTTAGAATGGCTCTTGCATTTTCATCTTTTTTTTTTGTGCTGTATGATACTTTTTAAGACAAGTGAGATTAAGCTTGCATCTAACAGTAAACTGGTAGAGAATTTTGCTAGTGTGGCATGAGTGTAGGGGTGGAGGGCCACCTCTAAACTTGATACTAATAAATCTTATTTCACTGTGAAGTAGTAGAGACAATAATTATAGATCTTATCCACCCTCCAACTTTCTAATTTTGCAGAGAAGCTCAAGTTTCTATCCCCTCCCTTGATATAACTATTCTGTGGTTCATTATATTAACTATGCACATGGTTTTAGTTTTGAGTATGATCCAAAATGCAATTTTGTTGAGCTTCTTGCAAACACATAGAGGACCAGAAATTTTTTGCACACCTTCATTCTTTGGGAGGCTCTTCTTTTGCTCCCTCTCCTTTCTCTCTCTCTGTCTTCTCTCTCCCTTTCTGCCTTTGTTTGTCTTATCTCCCTTTCCCCATCCCTCTTGAAGTCTTGGCTTCTCAATCATCTATTAAAAAAAAGTTTTGGACTAATGATGAATTGTTCATTTTGTTCTTTGTGCTGTCATTAACTCCTTGTAACATTTGACCCTTTTCATTTCTGCTTTCCACAGCAGATTAAAGGGGTCTAGAATTTCTGATATACTTTTGTTTTCAAGATTCCATTCTTCTTTGTAGACTTTGATTTGATTATATGATGTTCAAGTCATCTACTGCTTACATCAGCTGGATATTTAATATTCCATTGCTTTCCCAAACATTCTCTTTTGTTCTATCATTACTTTTGTTATTATTAACTACTCTTTTCTTTGTCATAGAAGTTTAGAGAGTAATGGTCTGTGACAAGTTGCTAGCTGATTATATTTAATGTTTGGTGGAGTATTTCATAGGTTTATAAAGTAACTCTTTTGTAGTTAAGTAGAAGTATTAGCATATAAACTCATCATCTTCAGGTTTGCTAAGAACATCAGCTCAGTAGAATATAGAACAACAGGGATGGTATGTACTTTGTTCTAATACCAGATGATTTTGATATCCTCTGTTTGGTCGCTATATAGAAGACTTTTTGTTCCACACAGTTAGAACATTATGAGGATTTGGCATGGCCACATCTATTAAAATTATTGTTCTTAATTGTTTATGGCTAAATCATATTTCAATATAATATTGAATGTTAGGCTGGAGCCTTAAATTATAAACAGAGATGTTTACATTTTCTCTCAGAGGCCACAAGGATCAACTGAAACTTTTTGAGTAGAGTAGTGATGTGGTCAGACCTGTGGTTTAGCAATATCAGTTTGACAGCTGTTTAGAGGATGGATTGGAGAAAGGAGAGACTAAAAACAGTGAGAACCATTATGAAGCCATTGCAATAGTTCAAGTAAGAAATGACCTAAGGTAGTGAGCCTTTTGAGTGCAGAGAAAGGGGGTTGCCACGAAAGTGCAAGAAGGATGGGATTAGTCCACTTTGGATGTAATATAATATACATTAAATTATGGATAAACGTTTAGAAGTAGAGTGGTCTAAGACTGTACTGGGGCTCGAAATGCCAGAATAGAAGAGTCAAGCAAACTGGCAAATGATTCAGTGAAAAGGAAGATGAAGTTGTTTTTTCATTTGACCAGTGGGAAAGCATCCACCTTTCTAAAGTCCCTCTTCCCTAAAATGCAAAGAGACAGGGATGCTTTCAGAACCAGAAGATCAATGAATAGTGATTATTTTTTTTAAATCCTCTGAAAATTGCTACGAGAAAGGTTTCATAAATATTACCCAAGATTGGAAAATATCTATTCCATGAATGAGCAGCTTTCTAGTTTCAAAGTTAATGGGCTTAAATTCATATAAACAATAAGCAGCCACCATATATGCTTGAAGCCTTCCTTCTCTGTTTGCCTGAATTGCCCAATGCAAGTCATGCTTAAGTATCAGGCCCTTGTGAATGAAAATGTCCATTTCTAACAAATCTATTTAATCACTAGAAATAAAAACACAGAATTGCCCAATTCCCCAGGAAAGAGCTGGCCTCACACAGAGATGAGTCAGATTTTCATTGCTTCCTCATTTTCACTGAAGGAATTGGGAGCTCTTCCACACTAATTCAAAGATACCTCAATCTAATCGCCATCTCTTGCACTTTCTACCCTTGCTTTTTAGGTAGACCTCTACAGATAAGAAAGAGCCTCTGACAGCCTTTTCTTGACTGTCCAAAGAGGGTGAGGCGATATGGAGTAGATCCAGTGAGGAACTAGAATTGTTTAGCCTGAAGGTGGCTCAGGGGTGGCTTGCTTCTGGCTATCTTTTTTTATATCTTTTTAACAGTGCAAAGGCAAAAACAGTTATTAACCAGATTCTTAGGGCAGAAGTATGCTTAGAGTTCAGAGGAAGGGTCATTTCCCCTGAATGTCGTATTCCTTACCGTACATCCTTGCAACATAGTGCCCAAGTATGACCTACAGGTCTTCTTCCTCTGTACTTATAATCCGGTCATTCCTTTCCCATCCTGTGAATGTATTGTCTTTTTTTTAAGGTCTCAAATGTACACTTTGCACTTTTCCTTATTTAAGATTATCCTGTTTTTTTTGAGATTCATTTTTTCCTGTTGGTCAAGGTCATTTTGAATTTCATTCTTGTCTTCTCAAGTATGAATAAACCCACCAAATGTAGTGCCCTTTGTCAGTGTAATTAGCCAGTTCTTGAGGTCTTCATGCAGGCCCTAGATGAAGCTATTGAAAAGAACAGGTACCAGGATTGATTCTGACAGGACAACAATGAATGACTAATGACTCAGCATTAGTTTTGACAACATGTGAACAGCTGTAGAGCTGTGCCATATTTTGATGATTGAGTGAACTCCAGTAATGGCCTGAAGTTGTTTACTGAATGAAGGAGCATTGTTCACAAGATGCATGCATTCATTCAGTCAGTCAAGTAATCAAACATTTGTTGAACCCCTATCATGCATATTCCCCAATGCCTAGCATAGTACATTAAAGAAAGAAAAATAAAATGTCCCTTGCCCCCAAGGAGGTTACTGTCTAATTGTTAAATATATGTATGATATGCTGGGTTTAATCTGCATTTGTAAATACTCTGAGATCAGATGAGAAATAAATTACTTCCAGCTGGGATAGAGGGAAGATTTTTTTTTTTCTTTCTAATTTATTGAACTGAGATCACTTAACCTCCTTAGTTCACGGTTTCCTCATCTGTAAATGAGGGAGTTGAACCAGGTAGTCTCTAAGGACTCTTAGCTATATGTCTCTGACCTTCTTTGCCTATGAATAGTGTTGCATGGACACTTGAGATATTAGATCTTACAAGAGCATTAATCAAACGTAGGCCTTATCTTAAGATTTTGGAAATAATAATAATGATAACCAGAGTTTGATTAAGAATATTTTTGATGATGAAAAGATGATGATGAAAAGAACATTTATGATGATGGATGTCAGTTTTTGTAAGTTCATCACAACAGCCAATGTTTTTAGGACATACATAGTCAGTCCATTATTGAGATGCTTCCCTATGTAGAAGAAATGAGCTTCTAGTTCCCAGGGCTCCAGAAACCAGAAACTCATGTTTCCAGGGCATTTTCTTGGTGTCAGAGGGAGGGTTTTTAGGAACTCATTTCCCCCAAAGACCAGAACATGAGAGCAGACAGTGGCTAAAATAGGGCCTCAAATCAGTGATTCTTCCCTAGAGATGAAGTTATGCTCAAATCCATACCAAATAGGAGAGTGCATTAGAAAGAACCTTAGACTATGAGTTAGGGAGACCTGAGTTCCCATCTTAGTTCTGTCTCTTTTAGTTGAACCATAAGCCTGTCACATCTCTCAACATCTCTCAGCCTCATTTTCATTAAAGGAGTGGAGAAGAGTGGAGGAGAAATGAACAGGAGGACTAGATAATTTTTAAAGTTTCTTCCACCTCTAACATTCAAAGATTCTTTGATTCTTAACAGTACAAAGCAGAAAAAAATAATTCTTGGTATCCAGTTCTTATCATCCCAAGCATCAAATCAAGTTGAATTCTTAAGGGTATCTTTGTTCCAAGTCACTTCACTTCCTGTCTCCACGACTTTCCCACTTTCTCCTTCTGAATTCTTTCCCTGGTTTACCAGTTTCACCCATCTTCTTTACCCTATACATATTCTGTGGCAAAAGCTAAGAGAAGTGAGAATCATGGAGAAAAGGGAAGGTTCAGCTCACTATATCTAGGTCAGAATGGTTTTAACTCTCAAGGACAAACTAACCTATTTTGGACTCCCAGAGAAGGAGATATCCTATTTACCCTGGAAATCTATCCCACTATCTAATAGAATAAGATGCCAGGACAAATGAACCTGATAGTCTGTTCTAGTTGGATAAATCTTATGTTCAAGGAATATATGTTCTTATTATCATGGTTAAGGAACTTGGATAGAATGAAAAATGGATCTTATTCACAAAATCATCCCCAAAGTTCCCTACAGCATCTATTTGTTCACCATGACCTATGTATAAATGTGTTAGTAGATTAAATAATGTATTGAAATATTAGTTACAAAATACTGATGACTGGGGGGCAGTAGGTGACTCAGTGAATTGAGAGCTGGGCCTAGAGATGGGAAGTCCTGGGTTCAAATATGGCCTCAGACACTTTCTAGCTCTGCAACCCTGGGCAAGTCATTTAACTCTCACTGCCAAGTCCTTATTGCTCTTCTGCCTTGGGAACAATGCAAAATATGGATTCTAAGATGGAAAGTAAGAATTAAAAAAAAATACTGACAAATAAGTTGACTCATTGAGGTGTTTCAGTCTTGCCCTATTCTTTGTGACTGCATTTGGGGTTTTCTTGGCAAAGATATTAGAATCATTGGTCATTTTCTTCTCCAGTTTATTTTACAGATGAGGGAAATGAGACAAACAGGGTTAAATGACTTACCCAGGATCACAAATCTAGTAGGTATCTAGGGCCAGATTCAAGAAGATGAATCTCCCTAATTCTAGATCCAACAGCACTCTATCTGCCAAGTCACCTAGCTGCCAAAGTTGATTTACTTAATAGAAAACTTAAAAATGAAAATATTGGAGTCACAATCCTATCTATTAAGAACATTGAATTCTGACTTAATGCATTTTACAGAAGGAACGGGTTTTTTTTTATGATTTGGAATAACAACTTAGGTTTGAATCATAGTTATCTTGTGGATGTGGGGCAAGCCATAACCCTTTGCCTCAGTTTCCTTTTTTGAGGGAGGAAGGGGTGACTTGTAACCTTCTTCCTTGCTTTATATCTGTGATCCCGTGATGTTATGACCAGTAAATGCGAGAAGAAGGGTACATCTGAGACATAAGCCTGCAGCAATATGATCTGTCCAATGGGGCCTCAGACAGGAATGAGGCTGCTCCCTTCTGGGTGCTTACAACAATCAAAGATATTACTTGGGCAAGCCTCTCCAGTGTAGACAAGTCAGAAGCCCTGAGTCTCAAATTTCAGTTTCCCCACAGGCCTAAACAAAGAGATTATTGCTTGGCAGAAATGAAATTATATTTCTTGATCAACTTCCTTGGCAATATGGGGCAGTTTGGCTTGGCCACTTAGTGGTCAAATCTGCCCATGAGGCAGGACAGATATTGAAAGCACTGTGGCTGAAGCCAGTCTGGAGTATGACTGTGCTCACTGAGATTTGAATTTTGGGTTGGCCTCCAGCCAGCCATCTAGTTGCAGAAGTGAGAATTTCTTCAGCATCAGTGTTCTGGATTCTCTGGCTAGATGGGCAGTGTCTGGGGATATAGATAACAATATACTGTTCCGAAGGAAGCCTCTGACAATGCTCTAGAAAAAGCCTCATCAGGTAGAGGACTTCGAAGGCTGAGAATACCTTGTGGGCTACAAACCCAACTAAGCATTTCAGGTGGACATCTGAGGGGACAATATGACTTCTGGGCAGACATGGAATTCTTTGAGAGGCTTTGCTCCTTTTTTTTCTTTTTTGTCTTTTCACTATCCACTAACTCACTCTCTTCAAACTCCCACCACCAATAAAACCTTATTATGAATAAACATAGTCAAGCAAAACAAATAAGTTCATCAGCCATTTTTGAAAATGTATCCTGTATCTTTCTGCTAACAGGTCCATTTTCTTCTTGAGAATCCTTTTACCAATAACTATTCCTTCTGGCTTATCTTCTAGGACAGTAATGGTGAACCTTTTAGAGGAGTGCCGGGCCTCTCCCACAAAGTGCCAGCCACACCCTGCCCTCCCAATACCCCACACAGGAGGGAGGAAGTGCTCCCATTGGCTGTTGGTCAGAGAAGTGGATGAATTGAGGAATGTCCTCAGTGATTGTAGAGAGGAGGAGCAGAGTGAGCTGAGCACTCCTCCTCCCTCCAGCTCTGCTGCCTGTGAGCTGCCCACCTTATCTCCCTTCCCCTCCCCCCCTGCCCCAAGTGCTACCATTGGTATCTGGGCAAAGGGGCGGGGAATGTGAAAAAATATCATCCAGCAGGGTGGAGAGGGGGAGGGGATCAGCTCTGCCTGAGTCCCTCTGCTTTTCTAGTAACATATTCTGAGGGTAGCTGAGGTGTTCCTATACCCACAGAGAGTGCTGTGCATGCCATCTTTGGTACCTGTGCAATAGGTTTGCTATCACTATTCAAGGAGAAATCCTCCAATTGACCCTAGCCCCCACCAAAATTATAATTCTTCAGGAAGGTCAGGCCCTCTTCATGGACACAGATCCTAGGAGGTAAGTGGTCATGACCACTTGATCCTGAAAGGTAATTGAGGTCAGATGTGACCTTCTAAAGGGTCCTATAAATATGTTATTATTGACATACTTTTTATTTTTATTTTTGTTGTTATTATTCCTTTTCTCCCTCCATTATATTTTCCTAGTTTTTAAGGAAAAAGACTGCTTCCCTAGACAACTTCCCTTTAAAATTAAAACAAAACAAAACAAAACAAAAAAGTACTCGGAGGCCACCTAGAAAAATGCTGCATTTCAGATGCCATATCCATGTTGTTCAGGAATGAGTGAATTATGGGTTTTTTGGATTGGTGAAGACATTCATTACTTGAAAATATCTAGGGAATTCTATTAATCAATAGTTTTTTCCTTGATCTAATTCTTGAAAATATTATTGAGTAATTTATTGAATAGAAATATTCTGTATTTATTGAAATAGCAGGGACTACATATGACATCCGGACTACATATGACATACTCTTTCCTTCATAGATGAGGAAATTGAGGTGTAATGAAGTGGTGATGCACAAGGCTATGCAAAACTTCAGATCTGGGATTTGGACCTCAGAGCCAATGTTCCTTCCACTGTTCCACACTGCCTGTAGTAGTTTTTATATAATTTGACATTATTCTGCCTAATTTTATTTATACCTAATTTTATTTCTTAAGAATTCATTTCATTTATAATTTTATTTTTCTTAGGATTAGGATTAGGATTTTCTTAGGATATTATAACATATTATTATGTTCAGCTTTTTTTCCTACTTGTTTACCTCCTTTTTTTCCTACTTGTTTACCTCCTTTTTTAATAACTTTTTTTTCTGGAAGGTTACCTAATTTTGAGGTTGTTTGACTCTTTAGTTATTTCTATCCTTTTTGTATTAATAAATCAATTTATTATTTTGGAGTCTTTTGTTCTCAGGTTTGATGTTTTAGGTTTTTTCTTTATGACTGCTCTATCTTTATTGGTCATCTTGCCACACCCCTATAATTTTAATTTTAAATCTGTATCTTCAACAATTTTGTTTGTTTGTATAATCTCTTATCAATTTCCCAGGTATTTCCAAAGATACAGATATTTGGGAGGACTAGAGGTCCGAAACATATCACAGCACATAAGGCAATCCAATTAGTAGCCAGATCAGCTTCCTTTGAGATTCATCAACTTCTGACCTCTTAGGAAATATGATTCTCAGAAGTACCAAGCAAAATTTACTTTCAATTAGAGAAATCAACTTAATCTTCCCTCACTGTGACCTTTCACTACTGTAATGGAGCTCCCAATCAAACCTCACTTAATTCTGTTGTCTTGAAATGATGTGGCCTTCCTTGTAATAAATTGGTCATTTTCCTGATGTACTTTTGCTAATGTCCCAAAATAAACCCAAATGCTTTGTCGATTTTTAGTGTCCAGAGACACAATGACCAAAGAGTGCTCCTTCCTCTAGGAGAGTGATTCAGTGGTAGAAAGATACCCTAATTTGTTTCAAGGGTACCAAAGAGAACAAGATTTCTAGTCTTAGCTCATCAAGGCTGTGGCAAGCTTGTGTGTAGACAAACATATGTATACATAAATATATATAATATGTATATACATATGTACATATATATATATATATGTTCTTGGGTATCCTACAACACAAAGGAAAATCTAGGCATAATTGATGTGTAAACTTAGTGTAAACTCAATCACTTCTTTGAGACTGCGATAAGATGAAAGAGCTCAAAGGGATATTATCTAAAGTTCTTTCTATGGTACATTTTAGTCGACTATTCCAACTCCCGACAATATACATTTTCCCTAGATCATGTAGGGTATATCTTGCATCACCTCCATGTATGTATGTTTGCAGGCATATATGTATATGTATATATATGTGTGCTACATTTAAACATGCATACATGCAAACACACATAGGGTATCTCAAAAGTATCATTTTAAACCTTAAGATGTATATGAACCTCTATTTCTTTCTGAGTTTGTGATTGTATATGTGATATGTGTCTTCAGTCATAACATGGGGACTATGGAAATATGTATTATATGAAAGCACTGATATAACCTTTATCGAACTATTTCCTGCCTTTGCTTATTATGTCTTCCCATGATCCTCTGACTTCATCATACTCATTTATTATTAC
The DNA here is from genome assembly GCF_027887165.1 of Monodelphis domestica. Taxonomy (NCBI): domain Eukaryota; kingdom Metazoa; phylum Chordata; class Mammalia; order Didelphimorphia; family Didelphidae; genus Monodelphis; species Monodelphis domestica. The sequence goes on along the minus strand of NC_077227.1, from coordinate 402,465,445 downwards.
TGAATACTAACATTCCATTGCTTGTTTAGTCCTTCATCAATGGTGGTCATCTGCTTTGGAGCTCACATTTCCAAGAGTTCTTAATCTTTTTTATGTATGTATCTTAGACTCCACTAGAAGTCTGCTGAAGTCTATAGACCTAATTTCAGAAGAACTTTTTTTAATACATAAAGTAAAATAAGCAGTATTACAAAGGACATCAATTATATTAAAATATGGCTGTCAACATGCTTTTATATTACAACATTTTAAAGGTCTTGATAAAGAATTCCTATAAATTGGAAAGAGATGATATATAAATACATCTATATGTTTATGTATATATATACACATACATTGTGATAGTTTGAAAGAGAGTGAAAGATGGAAAAGTGGATGCAACCAATACAGACATCACTTGTGTTGACAGAGAAAGGAGGGAGAGATAAAGAACGATAAACTGAGGATAAAATATATACTCCAAGAGTTTTCAATAGGATCTTGATCTCATCCCATTCAGATTACAATCCATATGCAGTTTCTCATCTAAATATTATGCTTATCTGTTATTAAATTCTCCACACCATAGTGGGTTCATCCACCAACCTATAGGCTTGACTTAAGGTTGCTTAATATGACACGAATTTAATGCATATGAGCCATTCATTTGTTATTCTTTGCTGCTTTATATGTTCCGCCTCCCTCCCTGCCCCCTTTTTCTGAACATACATCTCTCTGATTATATAATTTATCCATTATGTTGTTTGCAACTGGTTGTAGGTAATCTGTTGCCATTTATTTAAACCCACCATGTTTCTCTCCATCATACTATGTATTATCATGAAATTTGATTCTTTGAAAATAATGATCTTCTCTAGGCTAGGCTCCAAATTTCCTCTACCATTCCACGTGCCAGATACCATTTTTTCCTTCCTCTCCACTCCCCTTTTTAGCTTATTTTTAGTGTGTGGAGCTTTCCCCAGTTAGAATATAAGCTCCTTTTAGGACAAGTATTATCTTTCTACTTTTATTTGTATTCCCAGTGGTTACCCTATAATTAGGGCTGAATAAGTGCTTATCAAATGACTTACTTGACTGATTTTTTTCAAAGATTTGTAGCCATTTAGTATCACTGTAAGAGTATTGATACTGATAATTTGGTTTTGGATTAAGGGAGAAGTCTTGGAAGTTCTTGGAAGTGTTACACAATATCCCAAACACAGTCTGTCCCTCTTTCTCCCCATTATTTCATTTTGGATCTAGTTTACTATATGTTTTAATATTCAATATAGAAGGCATACCAACAGTCTTAATGCATTTAAAAGATATTTAGATTTTAATAGCATGAAATTTTAATAAGGCTTTTGGGCCAACCTGTATCTTTAATGATGTAGCAGCTCATTGTGCTTGTCCTCCCAACTATAGAGCATAGTCTTGACAATAAACATTCTTTTCCACTTATTTTTTCCTGTGTGGATAGTCATTTCAACCTCACGAGAGACTGTGAACTTCAATTAAAAGCCTATATTGTTTTAAGGCTTGACAAAATAAACACAATGTCATACCTGCAAACAGGGTGTGAAGATTAAATTTAACTCTCCCCTGATTGTGAAAATGAAATTAGTTAACTCTCCCCTGATTGTGAAGATTTAAATTGTAACCCAGGCCTATTTTTAGATTTTAATCCCGAAAGTGTAAACATCCTACTTAAAAGTTGAGTGGGAAGATCTGACTATGTTAGATCTAATCAGCAAAGGTGTAATATCCCACCTAATCATGAAGTGGAAGGTTTGTGACCTATGTATGCAATAGTGGGTGAGGAATCAAAATTGACTGATTGCCTTCTGGGCAGTCCTAGAGCAGAGCATCAACTGTAATTGGTAGATGTAAAATTAGGGGAAGACACAGGAAGTGATGCAAGAGAAAATGTCTTGAAAAGGGAGTGACAATATTCTGAAGGAATTCAATTCTTCATGCTCTTGAGTTGAGCTGGTGAAGAGGGGAAGAATGATCTGCTGCCTGGACCTGAGATCCTATTCCTTTAGACTGACAAGTGGTGAGTGAAAAGCTGACTCTTAACTGCTGGATATTCAGAAGAGACTAACCTCAGGAGAGACCTATCCTCTTGAGAGAGATTCCCTGTATCCCTGCGGCCTCAGCTACAAGGACCTAGGCCCCTTTGGTTAAGAACTCACTCTCCCTGCCCAGGGACTGGGAGTAAATTACTTAGTGTTTAGGCTAGATATCTTACCTTATTCTCTCTCTGATTTCTTACTTAACTCTTTCTACATTTTTGTAAATAAATTGTAAATAAAACCTCTTTGGAATTAATTAAATTCTTGGTGACCACACTCTTAAATAATCAAGTCCAACCCTTTAAAAAATAACCCCTTTTCACCCTTACAAGGGACATCTTGGATTAGAATCCTAGTTCTTTATCCTAAGAATTGGGACAATTTGAGTTTCAATTTCTTTCTTTCTTTTTTAAAAATCATACTTTCTGTCCTAGTAACAACTCTAGGACAGAAGGGCAAGTGCTAAGTAAATAAAGAGTTAAATGACTTGCTGAGGGGTCACACACCAGGGACAGATTTGATGAATCTTGGTTTCTTAATCTCTAGGATGAGAATAATGATATCCATAGCATTGTGAATGTACGTAAAGCTCTTTGAAATCCTTATTTTTTGTCTCATTGCCAATTATCATCATTATAATGATAATTATGCAACTTGATAGACATAGGTTTTCAGAAAGTCCTTCAACATACATTATGTCATTTGACTTTTTACATTTTTATTCTATATTCTAAGCTTAATAGCCACTAATAAAATAAATATTTTGATCTCTGAAAAAGAATATTTATTCCCTAAAATGATCCATGGAATTGGCAAAACAGGAAACAAGGTCCTGATTTACAGATGCAGAAACTGAGGCTTAGAAAATGAAATGTTTTGTGGTTATACAGCAAGTAAGCAGGACAGTCAGGTTTCAATTCCCAACTCTCCTGATTCTAAGCATTTATAAAACTATTTCATTTTGTATTAGTTCGCTACTAGGGCTGGGTTGAAAAGAACAGATGCTAGAAGTGAGAAATATTTAATTTCTTGAGAATTTCTTTTTAGTATTATGTACATTTGTTTTTTGGCATATTTGTTTTCTGTGTTTTTTCATTACTAGGTGTTTACTCAAGCAGGGGGTTTTTAGTAGTATATTTTCAGGATTCTACATGTTTATGATATATTATAGCAACCTACAGCTAAAGCAACAACTCAGTTTGAGGCTATAATGAAATGACACATTACCAGAACAAGATACACAAGATGGTGCCATATTTGGATTGGGTTCTGCTAAAGATAAATGGGTCAACAAGGAAATTCACTAATATTCATTGGAAAAAAAATAAAGTGGATAATGCCAAGACACTTCTGCACCAGAAATCTGGCACCTTACTAACACATCATTTATCTCTTTGTCAAAGGAACTCTTTGCAATAGAAATAGCATTGGAGAAATTTCCCTTCATCAGCAAAATGGATGGCCCATTCCTAGGTATCCACTCCCTACAAGAGCAGGGAAATGGATGCTGAAAGACACTGCAAATAAAAAATATGTCACTTAGCAAAATCGCACTGTGATCAAGAAACAAGTCTTAGAAATATTTTATGACTTTGGAAGGAGGATTTTCAGAATCAGATTCTACAGGGCCATATTTAAGAAAAAGACACTGTGAAAGCAAGATTTTTATGGCTCAAATGTATAGACTAGAGCTCTAGCTACATTTTTACCTGGAACTCAAAGAGGTTCTAAGTGTTCCCTCACCCTGTGACAAACCAGTTGGAATGCTCTGGTTTCTTTGCTTGGTTGATTGACTGAATTGACCACTGTATGACTGACCAGTCACATCAAACAGAGAAATTATTATTGAACCAGTTGTGAATGGAGAAGCCTACTGGGGAGCTATGTACATAGTACCATTACAATTGTGTGAAAAGTCAAAATGGTAGAGAGTCAGGAGTGGGGAAACTAAGGCTGAATCTGCTCTGAAATTTGGGTAGTAGAGAAGTATTCCTGATGGTTTAATACCATCTGACCCATGGGTAAATTTTCTGAGGCAAGGATCAATAAATAGCTTCTATGATAAATATATCTAGAACTCTCCTTAAACCATTTGATTCAATAAGCACTTATTAAGTGCCTCTTGCATACAAAGCACCTGGCTAGGCACTGGGTAGACAAAGACAGAGGATGAAGAACAGTCTCTAGCCTCAAAAATCATATGCCATATTGGGGAATACATTATGCAAGCAGGTAAGTAAATAAAGATAATTCAAGAAAGAGAGAACAAGAAACTACCAAGAAGAGGAAAGGTGTCTCAGGCTAAGTATAAAAGGAATTACAGATTTTCAGAGATAGCAGCCAAGTGGGAAAGCATTTGACAAAAAAGAGAGAAGCCTTTGAAAAGACCTCAAGAAAGATTTCCATGTAAACTGGAACGACCTCCAGGAATTGATGCAGAGAGAAAGGAGCAGAACCAGGAGAACATTGTACACAGAGCCTGATACACTGTGGTACAATCGGATGGAACCAACTTTTCTACTAGCAGCAATGCAATTATTTGGACAATCCAGAGAAACGTTTGAGAAATAATGCTATCCACTTCCAGAGAAAGAACTATGGGAGTAGAACACAGAAGAAAAACATATGATTGATCACATGGTTCAATGGGAATATGATTGGGGTTTTGGCATTCCAGGATCACTTTATGGCAAATATGAATACTATGGAAATAAGTTTTGAACAATGATACATGTATAACCCAGTGGAAAACTGCTTGTGAGCTTTAGGAAGGGGGGGAGGAGAGGGAAAGAATATGAAACATGTAAACATGGAAAAATATTCTAAATTAATTAATTAATTAAAAAAGAAAAGACCTCCAGAGGAAGAACCAATAAACAAAAGTAAGACATAATTTTATATATACATGTTGTTAAATTTTTTTATGGTTTGGACCTGAATATTTTAATTGGTGGTCATCAGGGATTCAAGTTCTAAATCCCAAAATGAATTACTAAAATTGAATAGAATTTATGGTAGTTTATTTATACAATAGAGGGAAGATATTAAGGAAGAGAGAAAAGGGGAGAGAGAGAGAGACCTCTGGCTTCCTCAGAGCCAGGTAGAAAATCTAAGCCCCAGCCATGGGAAAGGAGTCTCAGGACAATGGGCCTTTCTTGGAGGTTTACACCTCTAGAAAGGGCAAGGAAAACTAAATCAGCCTTTACACTCACCAAGGTGACTATCTAAAAGGAAAGCAGTCTGAGTTCTCCTGCAGGAACTCCTACAGGGATCCAGTTCCACAGCTAAGTGTCTTCACTCCAAGTCTGAGTGTCTGTCTTCCAGTCTCTTAAGTGTCTGCCAGTCTCTCCTCCAAGTGATTCTTCTTCACTCCAAGCCCAAGTGACTCTAAGCCTGAATGACTGAATTCTTGATTGATCTATCCATCCTTGTGTGTTTCCTCTAATGAAAGACCTTTTTCTCTTGTATCACCTCCCCTAAATTTTATGTCTACCAATCACAGCAGATGTTTCTCTCCAGGACTGCTCTCTCAATGTATGAAATGGATATTCATACCTTTTGTAGTTAGTTAACACCTTTTTTGTTAGTTAACACCTTTATGTAGTTAAAATGGGTAGATCTACTTTAAATACTGAGTTAACACTTTGGGGATTAAAATCTAAAAATAGACAGGATATTACAATTTAATCTTCACAATAAAGGAAGAGCTAATTATCTTCAATGTTACAATCAAGAGATAGCTAAATCCAATCTTCACAATGTCTTTCTGTCAAATTATGCCTTATGCCTTCTCTAATGGGGGTAAGGAGAGAGAGGGAGGGAGGAAGCTACCTTTGTATTTTAATGTAATAAACAAATAAATGCACTTTAAAAAATAGTTTAAGAACCAAAAAAAAAGGGAACTTAAATTCCACCAAAAGGAGCCAACTTATTCACAGCTATAAACAAAATAAAATTTAAAAAAGAAAGTGGAAAAAAAGAAAGAAATGGAAATAAGAGAAGGAATAGAATGTATGAGCAATGGTAAGTAGTCCAGTTTGGTTAGAACAGAGTATGCAGGGAAGAATAATGTGTAGTTAATCTAGAAAAATAAGGTGGAGTAAGATTATGAAGGATTTCAAAGGCCCAGAAGAGAAATTTGCATTTTATCCTATAGGCAATAAGGAGACATGGGAAATTTTTTACTAAGAGAGTTACATGGTTAGATCTATGCTTTAGGAACACTATTTTGGCAATGTGTTGGAAGAGGATGCATTGAAGATGAGAGCGGTTGAAAGTGGTTTCAGTTATAAGATGTATGGTAGGGGTAACAGAGTGAAAGTTATAGGAATAAGAGGCTGGTTAACAGGCTGAGTGAGGAGGAAACTTCTTTGACAAAATATCCATTAATGACAAAAATCTGAACCCACATGTCCCCCAAGTGGAGGCAGAGCAGGGATACACACTGGCCTAAAGCCAGATGAAAAGCATCTCTTTTCCACAGTAAATAATCTGTCCTGGCTATCCTCCCTTTTTACAATATCTTCTTTGGTCATCTGAAAAATTATAGTTAAGGTCTTGTGAAAGATGCTCCAGGCAGGCTAACCATGGCCTGAGCAGACTTGGATGGAAGGCAAGTCTAAATTTTTACCCTAAGCCCTACATTTTCTCCTTAGCAATCTTTTCCATTAAATTATTTCTTCCCCTACATTATAATGCTAGGCCTACCTCTCCTAGTGGTCTTCATTCTATTGCCTTGTCTACATTTAAGCTCCTTCTTCTGTCTGCCCTGAGTTGTCTCAAGACACAAACTGTTATCTAGCCCATCTGATAACCTAATTACCATGTGTAAACTAATAGGAAAGGACTAAAAGATCAGTTCAAGTTAATACAAATGTATTTTTTCCCTAAAATTTATTAGAGATGATGTTTTTATTTTAATTATCCAAGCCAATAGTGGTTTCGATTTTCAGGAAAAGTGATAGTAGAGCCATTGGGAAAGGTTTGGGGGGGAGGAGAGATTATACTACATAAATACTATTATACTACATAAATACTAGCTCACACCCTCCAGCTATGTGGTCAATTTGCAGCTGAGGATCTAGAGCATCTCTCCATTTCCAGAAAGAAGCTCCTCCTGATCATTCTTAGATATCCCTTTAGAAATCAAGGCCTTAGAAGAGTCCCTAGCAATAGAATAAGCTACACAGACAGTCCCTAGAACTGGTGCTTGACAAATCGAAGAAGTAGCCACATGGATCATTGATTTTTCTGAGCCCAAATGGCTGTGGTTGCCAATCTTCCTATTACTGTAATTGCTGGCTAAATGAACTATAATTGTATTAAGAGGTAACTTTGAAATATGCATGTACTCTCTTCTAGTTCTCAGAATTTGCAAGAAGGGATTGATTCATCATGCTTGGAAGAGCAGCTATGTGACTGTCCCTCTGGAAACCACCCCACTTTCTAGGAGAAAACCAAATTGAGCTCCCTGTATCAGGTAATCAGGGAGATAGGCTCTGCCCATACAACTGCTGATCCTCATATTCCACACTCTACTTTTGCACCATCTTTCAAGTCCTGTACCCTTACTCCAAGGCAAAGGGAAGTAACTTGCTAATGAAAGGAGAATAAAAGAAGAATATAACTCATGCTGGAAAAAAAAATGATAATTCGAGTGTAAGTCTGCATAAAGCCTGAGGGACACCCCTGTTGAGAGGAAATGAAAAAAGTATCTCTACAATTGGGCTTTTTGCTGTACTATTTGTTCATTTGTACCCATAGTCAATTGGGCCAAATGTTTATTACAATATTATCTCTGAAGCTATCTTTGTACACAGAAGAGGTCAAGGAGTGAAGAATCCCTGCTTCTCTTTCTAGATTCACCAGTTCAACACTGACTCCTGAGGTACCTATTTCCTACACATAGGAGGGGATTTACTGTACCCTAACATCCTCATCAAATGAGAATCGTGGTATGGCAGTTACAATGCGTGTTTGGGAGCTCAAAGATGTGAATCTGAGTCCTGTCTTGTCCACTTACTGATTATATTATCATGGGAAATTAATAACTTTTCTTTGTTGAAATTCTATTCATATCTTGTGTTTTTACATTGCCTTCTTTTTCAAATATACTCCTTCATCCTCCCCTCCCCAGAGGCTTCTCTACTGTTCCAAAGAAGAGAAAGAGGAAAAAAAAAAACACAACAAAACAGGACTAATCAGCACCTCAGCTGGGTCTTACCAGTGTATGTCACATTCTGTAATCAGTCTACACCTCTGCAAATTGGTGGGAAAAGTAAGTTTTCTCATCTTTTCTTCAAGACCAAGCAAGCATGGAAGTCATTTGAAAGATACAACATTCAGCTCTGACTTTTTCCCCCACCCTTACCTCTTCCATTCACTTTGCTGTAGTTGTCTCTTGTACTATTTTCCTGGGTTTGGCTAATCCCTTTTGAATTAATTCATCTAATCCCTGTTATGTTTTCTTAGATCTTTTGTTTATTGTAGTTCAGCAAGACTCATATATGACAGTCTATTTAATCACCCCGATCAGTGCACGTGTACTTTGTTTTCAGTTTGCTACTCCTACTCCTACTATTACTACTGCTACTACTATTACTAAAACTAATGCTACTACTTCTATTACTACTAGCACTACTACTATTTATTACTACTAACTACTTCTACTAATATTAAAACTACTACCACTATTACTAACCACCACTACTACATGTTGCTATAAATACTTTGGTATATTTAGTATATTTTCCTCCTGTCTCTTACTAATGGGGACTCTAAGGTCAAAGAGTATGAATATTTAGGCAATTTCTCAGCATAATTTAAAGTTATTTTCCAGAATGTTTGGACTAATTCTTAGCTCTAGGAATCAGTGTTCCTGTCTTCCCATAGCTCCTCCAATATTTTTTTCATTTTTCATCTTTGCTAATTTAATGAATATGAGAAGAAACCTCAAGTTTCTTTGCATTTAGGGAGGGGGGGAGATGGAGATGGAGATGAAGAGAAAGACAGACAGACAGAGACAGATAGAGACAGAGACAAAAAGACAGAGACAGAGAGAGAAAGCTGTAGGTACCTATGAATATTCCTTCTTCTGTATAAATGGAGATTTTGAACCTTTGGACTTCATTCCCCCAGAAGTCCTTTAGGATTTCCCAAAATTCCCTTTAATCTCCCCTGTGCCTACATGTTTGCATGATCACATTATCATTTTATAAGTTCTGTAGCCCTCCCTCTTACTCTCTTCTTTCACAAGTGGGTGGGCTGGGTTAGGACCATTTTTAGCTAATTCTTTTACTTTAGTTGTTATTAATAAAACTTGATAAAATATAATACTTAGTAATTGAATATTAATTCTAAAACCCACTTGGAGGAAAATATCTTAGAGTCTTCTGAGCCCCTGGCACAATCTTGGTAACAGGAGTAGGCACAAAAAAGCAAATGCTTATTGACTCAGCATGTTGACTTTGGTTATTGGTGCATCACTGACTACTGATTTAGGAGCCTTGAGCCCCTAGGTTGTAAATAAATGTTGCTGTATTTGGGGCTTTGGAATAGTTATCACTACCTCCCAATGCCTTGATTTTTTAATCTATTTAATGGAAATACTCATGTGTTAGTATATATATTTCATATTTATGCATATATCACACACAGAGAAATATGCGATACATACATGTATGTATGTCCTTGCTTCCCTCTTCTCTTTCTCTCTCCTACTCTTTCCTTCTCCCTCCCTCTTAACTCTCTTATTATATCTGTGCATATTTACATATATCTATACATACAAATATGCATCCATCTATGCATACACACCTACACCCATGCATACATGATTACATGCATTATATACAACTCCCAGCTTTTGATATTGGGAACTATGGATGTATGTATTAAAGTCAAAATATCTAAATGAAAGCTTTTGGTCTCGTCCCATGCTGGGGCATGCATATCATGGAGATATTAGTAATTTATTTTCAAAGAGTTTGACTTGATGCACTAGGTAGGGGGCCATGTGGTTGCTGGGTTGACATGGAAGGTATGTGTTTTATTTTTCCAAAACACAACATGTCAGTCTATCCTTATGAATGGGATATCCTCTAAAATTCACAGTTATGCAGGGTGCCATCAAAGAAAGTCAATCAGAAATGACCTGCTCTGTTTTGTTGATAAAAGAAACTTTTTGAGATTAGATAGAAAGAAAGAAAGAAAGATAGATAGATAGATAGATAGATAGATAGATAGATAGATAGATAGATAGATGGATAGATGGATAGATAGATGGATAGATGGACAGATAGACAGATGGATGGATAGATAGATAGATAGATAGATAGATAGATAGATAGATAGATAGATAGATAGATAGATAGATAGTTTGATAAATAGATGGATAGATAGAAAGAAGGATGGATGTATACAACTACAAATATAACAAATGAATTTGACTGATTTTAATCACAAAGAGTATTTTGCTTGCCGGTATGTGTCCATTTCCAGCAATATGCTATTTTATGGAGTAAGTTCAAAAGTAGCTCTTTAGTCACTAAAGAATTGATAAAAACAGTTATCCTGAATTGCCTTCTTGTAGGATGTTTGATGATTTTACAGTCTACTTAACTAACTATTCAAATAATATCCCATAACAAGTGGCAGTGTGATTTGGTCCATAGGACTATATTTATAATCAGAAAGACATAGTTTCAAAATCCTAACTCAGGTACTTAATTGTATTAGTGATCATGAGAAAATCACTTAATCTCTGAACCTCCGGCAACTTCCTACGATATATCTACTTCTCAAAAAAAAAAAGAATGTCTACCTTATTAAATTGAGTTCTCATGCCAATAAAATAACAGATCCTTGCCATGTGAATATAACTGAAATGTTAAGAGTTTAAAAAAATCATTACATCCCTAGTCTTGGGAAATCCTGCTTCCTTGTTATGTCTGTTGATATGAAGCATGTTAGATTCAATTAGACGAGGGCAATGAAATGAAGGGGGAGGGAAAAGGAGAGACAAAGACAGATGGGGAGACAGAAAAAGAAACATGGACAGAGACAGATCTATATACACCTCTCTATACCTCTATCTCTAAAAGCTAACATTTGTGGAGCACTTTGAAATTTGCAAAATTCTTCATACATATTATTTCATGCAGCATTCACAATCCTATAATGTGGAAATTATTATTGTGCCCATTTTAAAGATAAGGGAAAATGAGACTGAAAGAGGGCAAGTGACCTAACTTCTGGTCACAATGTATATATCAGATACAGAATTTGAATTCAAGTCATCTGATGTTAAATACATATGGCAACTAGGAGAAAGTGGGTAGAAAGAAAATTTAAAGAGGGCAGGAACAAATTCTATAAAGAAATTTGGAACTAAGCCTCCAAAGACAATAAACTATATACTCTTTGACCCAAAGAGTATACACAAACACATCAAAAAAAAAAGAAAGGAAAAAAGACTCTGTGTGTATAATATATATATATATATATATATATGTAAAATCAGCTTTGTAAAATTATTACAAAGAACTGGAAACAAAGGAAGTGTCCAACAACTGGACTGAACAAATTATGTTGTGTGAATATAATGGAATAACTATTGTATTCTAGCACTTACCATGGTTCCTGGGACATAGTAGACCCTTGATAGTTGTTTATTAATTGATTGATTGTACTCTAAGAAATAATGAAAGGGGCAGTTTCAGAGATGTTTTCTTAGAACTGATCCAGATTAAAGTTAGTAGAATATTATAAATAAAAATAACTTGGAAAGATTTAAGAACTTCAACTAATGCAAGGAGCCAGTTCAACTCAGAAGCACTAAATGATAAAACATAGTATCCACCTCATAAGGTATAGGATAAGATCTCCATTTCTGGACATGAGAAATATATGCATTTGCTCTGCTTGGCAATGCTTATTTGTTATAATTGTGTTTTTGTTTTCATTTTCATTTTTTGGGGGGGAGGGGGATAGACTTGAGATAATGTTGAGTCCCCTCCAAAAAAAGGAAAGGAATATAAACTTATTGAAGGACTTTTGAAAATACCAAAAGAAAATAGAAGGAAGTTCAGAGAGAAACAGAGATAAGCAGGACAATTTTTAGAAGTAACAAATTGAATTTATTATAAGCTGTACCTAGTATTGTTTTGTGGCTTCACCTATAACCTCCTTTTTTATTCTCTCTTAATATGTAAATATTCTTTGAACTGTGTAATGTTTGTTCAATTCAGAAAAGTCATCAATAGGGAAGGCAGGAGAAAGAAGTCCATGTTAGGGGATTGCCAGGCATCAATCTTTGCATTGGTAGGGTCCATCTCTTTCAATTCTCTAAAGAACAGTCAGAGGGGCAGCTAAGTGTCTAAGAGGGTAGAGACTCAGGCCTGTAAATGAGCAGTCCTGGGTTCATATCTAGCCTTAGACACTTCCTGGTTGTGTGATCCTGGACAATTCACTTAACCTCCAATACCTAGATCTTACAGCTCTTCTCTCTTGGAACCAAGATCTAATATCAATTCCAAGTGAGACAGTAAGAATTACATTTTTAAAAAGAAAGTCTGAAGGAAATTAAAGGATGAGGAATCAACTTTCTTACTTTAATCTGAATTAGTCACACTTAACAGTTTTGACTTCTTTGATCTTACTAGATGTGAATAAAATAATAAATAATAACAAGAGAAATTAGTATAGTACTTTGAAAGTTGTCAAACAAGTTACATATATTGTTAATTCACTTACTCCTCACCTTTTTGACCAGGTAATTACAATGAGCATAATTATCCCCTTTGTATAAATGAGGAAACTGAGACTCAGAGGGAGTAAACACTTTGCCCATGGTTACACACGTAAAAAGTATCAGAAGTAGGCTTTGAATAAATGTCTTCCTGTCTCCAAGTTCTGTACTCTGTCCCTTTACTTCATTCTGCCTTATGCACCACGATATTCAAATGTTATAATAATGCAACTATTTGGAATAATTCATTCCTAAACCAAATGTATTTTTTTAGATTTATCATTAATAACCATTACTCTTCTCATTAACACACATCCTCAAAACCAGGAATTTTAGCAAATTATCCCTGAAATGTGCCTTTTTCTTTTGTATTGGGTTCTAACCTTTGACTCCTTTTCTTCCAGGAACTCATTTTTGTCTTTTGAGACTTCCTAAGGACAAGCCCTGTAAGACCCTTTGACCATCCACAGGCTCTGTGTTTCCTCTCTTTCTTGTAAAGCTGCTCCCAAAGATAAAAGGTCTAGGGCAGAAGTCCTTTAGCAAAGTTCACCTGAAGTTTGTTTCTCCAATAGTTGGATTCTGTAAGACATGTGGGAAATGAAGGATTTCACAGATACTGAGAAAAGATCAGAGACACAAACCTAGTTAAAAATTCCAAAATCGATATGAAAAAAACCAAAATGAAAAACCCCAGGAAACTCCCAGCTTGCCTAAGAAGTCCTCAGTTCAAAGATAGTTGTCCAGGGAGAAATCTGCAGGATCTGAGTGTCAATAGGATCCAGACTTGATAGAGAAGGAAAGATCTTTTTTCTTGCTGCCATTGAGAATAGATAACTTTATAACTGACGTACAAGGAGAGAAACTATAATCTGGGGTGTTAGGGCAGAGCAAAAAGTAGGCAGAGAAAACATTCACCTAGTTTCCCCTAAGTGGCCACTTCTCCAATTATCTGAAAGTGATGTGGCTGATAAATCTTCACCATTTTCAGTTTCCATTTGAAAAAATAACAAGAGGGGTGGGGACCCCCTTTATGTTCTGTCTCCATGTAGGTTATATTTGACCTCTAAGGCAAAATGACCCAATTAACTTCCAGTTTATGTGTTCAAAACTGACTCAAATCCTCTTCAATTCAAACCAACACTCATTTATTAAATACTTATGTGACCTGGTGTGGGGTGGCAGGACTTTATAAAGGGCAGCCCTTGCTCTCAAAGAATTTACATTTTACTGTACTTAACTAAGTCGAATGCAGAACATTTATGAAATAAACACAAAGTAATTTGGAGAGGGGGAAGTTATCAGCTGGGGTCGGGGATTAGGGTTCTTTTAAGAGATTTATTTTGGCCTATTGCATTGCCACTGATCAGCTGCCCAGTGAAAAAGAACAAGAAACCATTTAGGCTCTGCCTCTAGATTAATTATCACCTACCTGGTTCGAAGTTATATTATTTGTTCCTGAAAGAATTGAATGTAAGAGAAGCCCACCTTATCCGCCCCCCCAAAAGCCTCTTTGATTTTGCTTACCTGTTTCAATATTTAAACACCTTGACATCTAGGAATTTCTTATTACTAATAAGACCCCCTACTTCTACCTTTAAGATCTCAAAGTGCTTTTTCTCATAGTCACTTGGTAGAGTAGATCATGTAATTATTTTTTATTCTTTTGTATGGATGAGAAAATTAAGACTCAGATTAAGTGACTTTCCTATGATCATGCAGTAAGAGTGTCAAGGGACTTGCGTTCAAATCCCAATTTTAGCACTTTGTGACTTTGGGCAATTCATTTATCCTTTCGAGGCCTCAGTTTCTCTAAATATAAAAATCAGTTTTTTGACTGTTGGATTTCCTTTTAGAACTAAACTAAGACCTCTGTTGAATAAGTAGAGGCAGATAGGTGATGCAATGGGTAGAGTACTGGACCTGGAGAAGGGAAGACTTGAGTTCAAATCTAGCTTTAGACATATAACAACTGTGTGACTCTGGGGAAAACTGTTTAACCTCTGTTTCCCTATCTGTGAAATAAGGCTAATAACAAGAGCTTCTGTGAGGTAATATTTTCGAATCTTAAAGCATTATCTACATAAATGCTAGTTATTTTTATCATGTGAAATACCAGAACCCATAATCAAACCTAGGTCTAGTCTTCTTTCTGCTCCATTCTATTGCCACTTGTATCTCTGTGGTCTCATGTCTGCTTTCCCTATTCTGTCTTGCAAAGATAGAGAAGAACTAGCCACGGACCTCCTCATGCGGTTCTCCTTCATGTCTCTTCCTGTGATATGAAGATGTTAACATTAGGTAACTTGGAGTTGGTTGGATTTTCCATCAATCTATATGAAGTACAGGTTGGAGTTACACATATTTCCTTGCCTCATTGCTGAGTAGATCGAAGAAAACATGGTTTGGGCCAAAAGCTTCTTTTCTGACAAATGTCATTCCTTGTGCTCTTGATTGATTCTCTGCTGATCTTTAGGCAATTCAGAGCCACAAATTCCTTCTTTTGAGGTTGTACTTTTTTTTATCTCTTCTCTTTTTTTGTCTTCTTTCTTTTCTTGGGCCATATTTTCTGATGAAAGGTTGAGTATCTTGGTAGGAATAATGGGAAATAAGGGAGGGAAAGAGATTCAACTATATCATTCCTTTACTGAATAAGCTCCATTGCCTTTCTATTACCTTGAGCACAAGATATTTAAAGCTCTTTAAAACTTGACCCCACCTATCTTTTCCTGTCTTACTAAATAAATATCACCCTACTTCATGCATACTATGGTTCTGCCAAACTACCCTTTTTACTTTTCCTCTGAGGTAGCATTTAGTCTCTCATCTATATATCTCTGTCTTGTCTTTCCCTTTGCGTAGACTGTTTTCCTTTCTTGACACCATCTCTTGGAATTCCTAACCTCCTTCAAACATTAGCTCATTGCTATCTTATTCATGAACCTGTCCTTGAACACCTACCCAGCTATTGTCACCTCCTCCCTCCAATTATTTGCCTTTATTTTTAAATCTATTTTGATTAAAGTTTTATTTATTTATATATATTTTTTTATTTACACAGTTTCTTCTTAGTTTGTACTAACTTATTACATCCCCAATGGAATGACTCTCTGAGGTTCAGGATGAGTATCTTTTGGTCTGAAATCCTTAAAACTCAAGCTTAGGAACCTCTACTGGTACATTTGTTGAACAGTCATTAGAAACAAATACTAGATGCTACAACTAGGTGGTACAGTGGATAAAGCATCAGGCCTGGAGTCAGGAATATGAGTTCAAATCCAGCATGATCCTTGACAAGTCACTTAACCCTGTTGGCCTCAGTTTCTTCATCTATAAAATGAACTGGAGAAGGAAATTATAAACTACTCCAGTATCTTTGCCAAATAGGATCATAAAGAGTTGGGCATGACTGAAACAAGTGAACAAGAAGCAGTTAGTTCAAAGCAAGGAAATTTACTGAGCTAGAATAATAACAGAATAATAACAAAACATATCTCCCTTAAAGCTAGACTGTATATTCCCACAAGTGTACTCTGTCAATGTAGAAAGTAGGCATGTTCATAGAGAATACAAAAAGATAGTATAGGGGACACACATAGTCAAGGCAACTCATAACATCTATCATTGAGGGTCCATTTGCTTTCTCATGATATACTAATGCAGCTTCTCTGTGACTAAATCATCTCTTGTATAGATTGCTCAAGCAAGCTTCCCAGGCCTGTTTCTCCACAACTAAACTCAGAAAAGGTCAGATTAATCAAAGCAGTTTACTTTACTGTAAGACTCCATGGACAATGGAGAGTAGAGAGAAAAATCTACCCCTTCTCCAACAATTCCTTTTTATAGGCTGTTTTTCCCCCAAAAGTTGATTCTCTTCTTTGCTACCAGAGATCATATCCCTCAAAGTTTTCTCCCAACTGGACTGAATGTTTATAGAATGGGTTTCACTTTTTAAAGGGTTACAAGGAGTCCATCTGATTCCTTTTCCATTCAAATATAAAATTCTCTGTTTGCCATTCAAAACCATTCACAATTTAGTACCCCCTCTCTTTCTAGTTTTCTTATCTTATATCTCTGAGTTCAAATCTGACATCAGATACTTACTAATCATGTGATCCCGAGTAAGTCACTTAACCTTTGTTTGCCCTAGCTTCCTCACCTGTAAAATGGGGATAATAAATAGTACCTAGGATCAAAATGGGACATTTGTAGAAAAAAATCCTCAATGCAGTATCTGTACAATGTAGGTGCTATATAAATGTTGATACCTTTCCCATCACCTGCAAATTTGCACATATGAAGGCTTTAAAAGTATTTTCATCCTGGATTTCCCTACTTAGGTTTTCCCAGAACCCCACTCCTTGTTTAGGTTTATAGCTTCCCTATGCCAAGGAAATCAAAATCATTGCTGTCATCCTAGGATCATAGATTTAGACATGTAATGAAGCTAAACCAACTCTGAGACCATCTTCCTTCCCTTATTTTATAAGGGAGGAAACCGATTTCCACTGAGGTTAAATGATTTGCTGAATATCTCTCAGATAGAAAATATCAGAGTGGGGATTCCAGCCCAAGTCCTCTGGCTCCAAATCTGACACTCTTTCCTTTGCGTGCTAGTAACTGCCATCACTATTATCGCTATGCTACCTGACATACCCATAGTGCTTCCAGTTTATAAAGTTCTTTACCTATATTAGCTTATTTGATTTTTCACAATGACTCCTGAGAAAGGGAGTAAGGATATTATTATCCCCATTCCACATGGGGGGAAATAAAGATAAGAGGGTTTAAATGATTTGCCCAAGGGTATATAGTTGGAAAGTAAAACGGTTAGGGTAGAGTCCCCAGGTCCTCTGACTGCAAATCCAATCTTTTCCCTATTAAATCCTGCCAATGTATACCTTAAAACACAATGAGGCACAGAGAAAAGAATACTAAACTTAGAGGAATACAAGCTTTAATTCTGGCTCCTCCACTTGTTTTCTGGGGGATGTTAGGCCAATCATTTAACCTTTGTGAGCCTCAGTTTCCTTCACTGTTAAATAAGGATAATCATATTTGTCCAGCCTTTCTCAAAACCTGAGAAAAACTTAGTAAACCTCAAAGTTCTATCCAAGTGAGTGGCTATTTTTAAAGTGAGTGAGCTCTCTTTTGTAGAAGAATCTTTTTTTTTTTTATTTTAATTCTTGTCATTGGTAGTTATGAGCTTTTAAAATGGAGAGGAGGTTGCTAATCCAAAGTTTTGGAAGCAAGTGTGCTTTGTTTACTTCAACAAAATGTTAAGAAGCTTTTACATTTTAGCTCAAGATTTTATTACAGCTTGTAATATAAGAACTTGCTATATCAGAAGTGTTTATAACATCCTTACATGGTGCAGACACACACACACACACACACACACACACACACACACATCTTACTTACTGTATAGTATTAGAATATAGCACCAAACACACATTTGCTATGGAGAAGAGCCAAAATGTATATAAATAACTCTCATACCTTATTCTATAGCATGTGTACACACATGTATACACACACAAACACACATTCTCCTTTGGCTGAGCAAATTGAATTTGACATTTGTATACAAAGCAATAAAAATGATGCAGTCAAAATTTATTCCTAAAACAAGTTCAGCAATGTCTCCTCCAAGCCCCATGTGATGTACCAGGAAAAAAAAAATGTCTTTTCACGTTCACAGCTGAAATTTTGGCCAATTCTGCAAATGGTCTTGGAAAATTGCCCTCCCAATTGGCTTTCCCAGGGGAAGGTTTGCTTTTACGGAAAGTCAAGATAGGAGGAAGATCTTCAGGATCTTGAAATAGAGGCCAAGGCTGAGGTGGTTGTGGGTAACAGGGCCCAGGTGGCTTCCATTTCTATGTGACCAGTAGTTCTTCACTTTTGGCCTATTACATGATTCCTCTTCAACATCAGTGGGCTTAACTTGTGAGGAACAAGCATTTGCATTCATTTATTTTACATATGAGGGTCACTAAGCCTAGATCCCTCAGCTGAAGTTGGCTTCTGGATCCAGTCCAAACCAATCCAATCACTGGCTATTTAACCAACATATCTGAGTATTTGGACTCCAGGGCATCAGAGATACAAAAATGAACAAATGATACAGTCTCTGCCCTTGGGAAGATTATAGTCTAGTAGGAGATATATCAAAATCTGCAAATAGCTGTTAGATAATGATAAGAATGGCATCATGGTTAGGGGGAGTTGGCCCTAAGTCACAAATATGTTGGTTCAGGTTTGACCTCTAAAAGCTCTAACAAGATTGGGGGAGGGGGGGATAAAGGTTTTAGCTCAAGGTCAAGAACATTTGCATCAGGGCTACAGATTGAAAGGGCAGCTGATGAATTGTACTACTCTAAGGAAGAAGAAACAGAATAATCTAGGCAATTTGGGACTAGGGGGAGCTGGTACCAGAATGGTGAGAGGGAAGAAGAAGGGTTGGGTAAGGAAAGCAAGAACAACTAAGAAATCAGCTTAATCCTCTCTGTGGCTCTAGGGATTGGTAAATTCTAATGTCTAGAATCATCTAGGAATGAAGACAAAGGTCTGGAGAGCAAATCTACTTCCTCATCATCTGGCAGTCTGGTCCTTTTAGTGAAGCAAAAGTACATATTACAGCCTGGGAAGAGGAGAAGACCTGAGGACCACTAATAATCATGGAAGGTCCCTTATTTCTCAACTTCCCTTGGAGTGAGGTAGATGTCTTGTACCTTCTTCCACACACCCCATCTGGCAGGTAAGGAACTAACTCCTCATCTTCCAGATGGTCATGCCTTCTAGGGAGCATCTCTACCTGCCTCCTCCATATTTGGATCTCCCCCATGTCCTCCCTAAAGTGTAACTCTCCCCAGCTTATCAAGCTTAGTTGAGAATATGGTGAACCACTCTGCAAGAGGGATCAGATCAGGGAACCAAGACCCAAGCCGCCCTATGTTGTCAGAAATACTTTCCCATGGCTAGAAGTTCTTCACTGCCTTTCATCTCTGGAGAGGGTTAGTTGGGGTTGAGAGTACTTCAGGTCGAGTAAAGCAAGGAATGGCAGTCATCACTTAATACCTCCATCCCCAAGACTAAAGACAAGACTGGGGACAAGAAATCTCCAAGATTTCTTTCCCTCTAATTTTGTTTTCCTAGACTACTTAAAATATTCTAGGAAGCTAAGCTGGGGATCTGAGAACCTTCTTTGACCTTCTCCCCTCCTTTCAGGTGTTTTGACAGAATTATGAGTCATGAATCTGGAAGAGTTAGTATCTCAGTGCTCCAAGGAGCTCATTTTCAATAACCTTTTTGAAAGTTGGCCTGGGAGGATATAAAAGTGTTCTAGATCCCGTCCTTCCTCTGATTCTAATACTGTGTTTCATAGAGCTGCTAGAACCAGCTCAAACCAACTGAAAAGAGCCAGCCATTAAATTTTCAATGTGAATGCTTATATCTCACAAAACAGCAAATCCTATAAACCAGTTTAGTTTATTGATTTGTTGATTGTCTAGATTTGAGAAAATGATGGAGAAAACATTAATAATACACATTAAACTTAAGTGTGTTTTATGCACATATTTTTTTTCTAAAGTTCTGGTCATTATACATTTACCAGAAAACCCTTGGCTCTATTTCTTCCTCTGTAAATGAGAGTATTAGACAAAATAGTTTTTTCTAGGTCTGACAGTTTGAATCTATGAGTTTTGAACTCTTATTTAACACCAGCTCAGTTCATCCTCAATCTTAGGAAGAGTTGTATAAGTCTTATTTTGTGAAGCTGGAAAAGTCACTGCTCAGCTTTCTTCTCTGTGAGATAAGGAATTAGAGTAAATTGTCCTTTCTTCTTTCCTTCCTTCCTTCCTTCCTTCCTTCCTTCCTTTCTTCCTTTCTTCTTTTCCTCATTCCTTCCTGTCTTTTTCCTTCTTTCTTTCTCTTATTCCTTCCTGTCTGCTTTCCTTCCTGCTTTTCTTCTTTCCATAGATATATATGCTTTTTGCATATGTGCATTCTATGCATGCATATATGTATATGTGTGTGTGTTTTCAAGCCCTCTTTCAGTCCTGACCTCAAATTTATCTGTTTGTGATAAAGATTACCACTCCACCCTCCTGTACCAGTAATCAGGCTTCTTGAATGACAAGTGTGAAGAAACAACTGACCTCAGCCCCAGAATACTAAGAATAAGTAGTTGACAAAGCTATCAAGCTACCAAATGACTAGATCTCTCTGAGGTGGAAAGGAATCCTTCCCAGCATTCCCTCAGTATATCCTTGGGGCCTCAGTTTCTTCCCCATGGGTGATATCTGTATTCCCCCCTCATCTGAAGGTGACTTTATTGCCCTTTGCTCCAGAGTTGATTATCAGGTACAAAAATTCCTGCTTAGGGCTCCAGTTACCTCTGATACTTATGAGTTGTGTCATTCTAAGCAAGTCACTTGACCTTTGAGTGCCTTAGGAGGCTCACTTACGTCATGAATGACACTAATGCTCTATGAGCTACTGATTTGTATTGGTAGAGAGATTTTCATGCCCAGAGTTCCCTAACCTGATGAAATCATGGTTTAGATAATAATAACATTTGACATTATTACAGAGCTATACACCTTATAAAGTACGTTAGGGTCTTCATTTTAAAGTACTATATGGATAGTGAGGAAAATTTGAAAATTCAAGGGAGACTATGAAATGCTACCTCTAATATCCACAGGACCAAGAGAGAAGTCTTAGTTTTTTTCATCTGTAAAATGGGTAAAGGGTTACCTTCAGTAGCCTCTTTATAATTTTTGTGTGAAGAATTAATTGGATATAATCTAAATATAGCATTCAATAAATGTCAGTTATTATTGTTATGAGTGAGTCCATTTAAGCCGAGTCTCCAAAGATTGAATTTCAGTAAGTAGATGTGATAGGGATTTATACAGTATGGAAAAAGGAGCAAAGACAGGAAAAGACAAAGCAATGGTAGGAATGAATGGCAAATCTCATGTATTAGTGCCTTTTCCAACAAGGTTATCTGCTCTGTATGCTATTTGAGATGTATGTTGTACATACTTTTTTTTTTTTAATCTTTACTTTCTGTCATAGAATCTATATTAAGCATCACTTCCAAGGCAGAAGATTTTAAGGGCTAACCAATTGAGAATAAGTGACTTGTCTAGGAAGACACATCTATGGTATATACCTTTTAATGTAGGTATCCTCTGAAAAGTGTGTGTGGGGAGAGACTTCTGAAGTCAGCTTGAATTGGTCCTTGAGAGCCAATTGTTCAATCTGTCACACAAGCATTTAGACCTACTCCATTAAAATATAATCTCCTTGAGGACAAGGATGATGTTTTTGTTTTCATTCTGCCTTTGTATCCCCAGCCCTTAGCACAGTGCCTGGCACATAGTATTCATTTAAATGATTATTGATTGATTGAAGTGGCTTGATATCCTTGAGTCTCATTTCTTTTTCTTATAAAACAAGGAAGGTAGATAAGATGATTCCTAAGTTCTTTTCCAGTTTAAATATCTTGTGATTCTTGGAATATGTACATATAGATAAAATTTAGGGTTCTTTAGAGGAATAATATAAGAAAAATCTCATTGATCCAAGTAGCTCAGCTATCATTTGTAATGTTGTATGCCCAAGTCACAGTAACTAAACAATACATATCATGAACAAAAAATTTTGCACCATTTTGAAAGAATGCAGCAGACCTGGTCATAAAGGTCTTTCCTGACACATCCTCTCTGAGCTTCAGTTTACTTATATATAAAATATGACAACATAATATAGAGTCCTGCCTTTAGAGCTCAAAGATCTGTGTTTGGATCTGGTTTCTGATACTTTTTAGAATAATTATAAAATTGTAAATTATAAAAATTACTACTTATTTCCTATGTGGCCTTGGGAAAAAAAAAAAACATGTCCCATCACTAGACCTCAATTTCCTTCTCAGTAAAATGAAGGGTTTGACTCAGATTGGGATGATGACCAAAAGGGGAAATAGCAATTGCTGGAGGGTCTGTGGGAAGATGAGCACACTAATGTACTGTTGGTGTAGCTGTGAACTGGTCCAGCCATTCTGGGAAGCAGTTTGGAAGTATGCCTCAGAAGTCACTAAGCTGTGCAAATGCATTGACTCATCAGTATCACTACTGGACCTATATACCCCAAAGAGAACAAAGATTAGAAAAAGAAACAGGTCAAAAATATGTACAGCAGGTATTTTTATTGTAGCAAAGAACTTGAAACAGAGACTGTCCATCAATTGGAGAATAGCTGAATAAGTTATAATATATGAATAGAATAAAATATAGTCATAAGGAATCATAAAAGGCATATTTGGAGAAAAATCTGAGAAGACTTGTGTGAACTGATATATAGTTCAATGAACAGAAACAGAGCAATTTACAGAAAGGTGATAAAATAAAGGAAAATGACTTTGAAAGACTTCAGAACTCTGAAGAATGCAATGACTGGTCAGGATTCCAATTGATCAAAGATGAAATATGCTACCGGAGAAGTGAAGAATCCAAAATATATAATGAGACATTCTTTTTCTGGTTGTGGGAAATATGTCTATTTGTTTTACTTGACAATGATTACTTGGTATGGGGGGGGGGGAACAAAAATATAAAAATTGGTTAATGTTTTTTCCCTGTCCTACTTGTCCCTCCAACCTACCACACACACACACACACACACACACACACACACACACACACACACACACACACACACACACAAACGAGTGATTGGGCAATTTTATTTCCAAGACCCTTTCCAGTTCTGAGAACCTATGGTTCAGTGAATCCATTGGAATGTTTCTGTTTTTAAAAGTTCTATCTTGGACACCCCTCTACCTACTGCAAGTCCCACCTGCTAACCTAAGGCTTCAACAGACTCTCAAACAACCCTTTTAGGTCCATTAGGGAAACTTAGACTATTTTTATTTTCAGCTAGGTAAACTTTGAACAGGTCTCAGGCTCAGTGTGGATTTCATTCCTTACTTTGCTTCAGGCTCCAGTTACTCTGGGAAGGTTCAGCATGTAAGGAGGGGGGGTAGGGGCAAGGGCAGGGGCAGAGGCAGGCCCAGGAATGTTCCTCCAAGAGCTCCTGAAATGTGGCACTTAGAGGAAACCTGAACTGCCCTTGGACTTGGTCTTCCGCTGCAGACAAACAGCAGGAAATCCCCTGGTGTGAGAGTGTGTGCTTGTGTGTGTGTGTATGTGTGTGTGTGTTGGGATGTGGTTGTTCAAGGAGAGTTCTCTGGCCTTGATCCCTCTTCTCTGTGCCTCCACAACTTCCAATATTGTTTAAGACCTGGGACAGCCTATGATTTGTATCACAGGATTTTCAAGACTAAAAATTCATCAAATTGAACCCTCTCATTTTGCAGAAGAGGAAACTGAGGCCCAAGAGGGGAAGTGATTTGTCTTAAGTTTCACACGTAGTGCCAGATTTGGCTACGAACCTAGGTCATAGAATTAGGAAATCATAAGATTCAGATCCATTCAATAGCTTAGGAATTGTCTACTCGTTTGACTGCAAATCAGCTGCTTTCTGCCACAGCAGACTGTCTTTATGAGAAGAAACATCCAACAACTTGCAGCTGTCCAGCTCTGCCCTGCTGTCCTGAAGGACCCTCCCCAAGTGCCTATTTGCCAGCTTCTCAAATGTTTCTCCGGCATAGGCACTCAGAATGATCAAATTTCCCATCTCTGTCCATTCCATCCTCCACCTGGCCATGACTTAGAAAAGCAGGGTCATTCTGTCACGATCCTTACACCCAGTCCTCTCTCACCCTCTCCGTCCACCCTTCACTCCCTCCCTAGAGGGGTTGTTGGGGAGGAGTTGGGGCGGGGGACATCTGGGGAAGGGGGATGGGAAGGAATGCCCAGCATCCTGACACATTTGGTCAAACCCACACAAGTTGGCCACTTGGGCTGCGGCTTCACAATTCAAACCAGATATTTGTTTGCGTGCCTTTCTGCCCACGCTCCAGGCAGCTTTCCCAGCTGGGCCTCTCGGGCAGCCTCACCCTGGGACCAGCGCACAGCCGGCAGCCTCCTCCCGGTGGCCTGAGGACCTCAGCTATGCAGAGAGCCTATCCCACAAGGTTTGGGGTGGGTGTGAGAAAGGAGCTTCTGCACCCCTGTGAAGGCACGGTGATGGTGAGAAAGAGAAAGGCAGTTGTTGAGTTTATCATTGTTCTGGAAACCTCTCTAGGAAATTTCCATGTCCTGGAGATCAATGAAATTTGAGATGTCTTTTCTTTGAGGTAGGAGGCATTCTGGTCCAGAGACTATCCATTTCACATGGTATTATTGTATCTGGTACCAACCATGACTGCTGCAGAGAGGAGATGCCAGCCTACACCCCTGACCTCTCTCACCCCCTGTCCCTTACCTCCACGGCTTTGGTCTTCCCTTAATTTGAAAAATAATAGTATATGGGTTCTGATGATAGCTTTAAACTCATACAGAATTTTAGACATTTCTCTTTTGTGAAGAAGGTAGAATGAAAAGAAACATTGAATCTCAGGGGGAGTGAGAGGTTTCCATAATTTTGTGTTTAAACTTCCTAGACATAGTAGCACAAAATAGCAACCTGATTGCATTGAAGGTTTAGGAAACTGAAGGAGTGATGGTTCAATACCAGCATCAATTAATCAATCAATAATCATGTACTAAGTACCTACTAAGTGCCAGGAATTTTGAAGAGGCTGGGGATATCAAGACAAAAATGAAGTCTCTGTCACAGACTCTTACATCCTTAATGGATTTTTTTTTTCTAAAAAAATTGTGGAGTCATATTTTATAAATTGGAAATTGGAAGATTGGGGTTCTAAATCCTAGTTCTGCCACTTACTACTGGAGTATTGGCCCTCAGCGCACCTGAATCATTGTAATAAGTTTTTAGATATTTTAAAAAATGTCCTCTCTGATTCGTTTTTTTGGGGGCAGTGTCCTGTGAGGGATCTCTCTGTAACCCATATTCTCCACTCTTGGTAGATCATCTTGGCTCTAAACCCAACTCCTATATGTTAACTTGTCTCACTTTTATATTCCAACCATTGCTTTTGGAGCTTTGGGGGTTGGAAGAAGATATCAAATATGAAAGGAATAAGTCAAGAGGAAGTGTTACACTCCCAGCCCATCTATACTGCTATAATATCATCATGATATCCAGCTAAACTGGCCTTCTTACTATTTTTCTTTTTTTAAGACATTAAGCTGTTCTAGCTTTCACTGTTACTAAGTCACCATCTTGGCTTTGCTGCACAATTCTCCTTTCTTGAAATCCCCTCTCCCATCTCAGTTTCCTTCTTATCTCAGTTTAAATACCTCTTACATGAAGCCTTTTCTTATCCCCTCCTCCTCTTTCTTCCCTTTCCACTTTTAGTGTCTCGTTTCACTAATTATTTTGTACCTATTTTGTATATATTCAGGGTATCTTTATATGTTTTTGTGTTTTCTTTTCCAAGAGAATATAAGCTTCTCAAAAGAATGAATTGCTTCATTTTTGACTTCATATCTCCATTTTCTAGCATAATATCTAATACATGGCAGGTTTAATACATTATTGTTGACTGGTGGATTGATAGAACATTAGTTTTATTTTTCATGGTTTCATCTTTGATTTTTTAAAACTCTTACCTTCCATCTTAGAATCATTACTATTTATTGGTTCTAAGAAAGAAGAGTGGTAAGGTCTACATAATGGGGGTCAAGTGACTTGCCCAGGATCACACAGCCAGGAAGTGTCTGAGGTCAAATTTGAACCCAGAACTTCCCATCTCTGGGTCTGGCTCTCAATCCACTGAGTCACCCATCTGCCTCCTCATCTTTGATTAAAAAAAATTTTTTTTATTCTTTTTAATAGTTATTTCTAGAAATATCTCCCCTCCACAATTAATCTTCCTTCTACAAAGGAAAATTAAGGGAAAAATACATAATACAGTGACCACATCAGATAAGACATATAGCAATGTCAACATTTCAAAGTCTCCCTCTTCCCTTCTCCTGGATCAATCTTAGACTTTCATTTACTCAGATTTGGGATTTCTTCTAGTATTCTTCCTTGACTTTTCAGTCATCACTTTACATGTTTTGGTTCCACCATTTCATTCCTTATATCAGTCATACAAATCTTCTCATATTTCTCTGGATTCCTAATAGTCCTAATTTTTTACTACACAATAATATTCTATTATATTCAGACAGCCTAGGTTCCCACCCCCACCCCAGGTCTTCCTTTTCAATAGGAAGCCAGACTATGTGAAAGTCACCAGCAACCTTAATTTAAGTTCTGGTGGATAAAAGATGAGGTCTCAGTGTATTCAGGCAAGGGGATTTATCCTATCAAGCAAGTTATCTTCAGTATATTCTATGAGGTTTGGGAGTAAATGGTAGAAGTATAAAAAAGGTGAAAGGGAAGGAGAGGAATTGTTCCCTCCAAAGATATTTGTCACTGTTTTTTTTTCTTTTTCCTGGGTCAATTAACAATTTAAAAAATTATAACCCCAAATACTATTAACCCAATAATCTTTATTTGAATGGTGGGATTTACTTTCTGTTCTATATATTTTGTATAATTTTTTCTAATCTAACCCTATTGAATTTGAGATCATGCATGTCCCCTCAAGGTTTGGCCAAGTTATCAAAGGGGTGATCTGTTGCTTTAATGCATTTGTTTTGAGGCTTAGGCCTCCAAGCACTTGCTATGGATCTGTATCTTTCCTGGTCTCCCACATCGGTGGTGATTTACTGTCTCAAATCTATTTCATTAACACGTGAGTTATGTTAGCCTCCATAATTAGCAATTCTGCTGAAATAAAAACACCAAAACCCCCACACATGCTAACAATTTCCCCATGGTGAACCTCTCTGATTTTTATCTTTCAACAGGAAACATAATTGCGTGTTAGCACGAACTGGAAACCTGATGCCTCAGTATTTAGGGGGTTGCTGGAGTGGGTGTGGAAAAATGAACTTGAATTTAGGACACATGTTTGCCAGAAATGTGATCAAAATCACACACATGCACATATATAGACAGAAACACGTTCTTTCTCTCTCTTTCACACACGCGCGCGCACACACACACACACACACACACACACACACACACCTGTTTTAGCTCCACAGCTGTGTACATAGAAGCTGCCAGAGATGAATAACACATTAATCTCCTTTTGGAAAATTAACCAATAAATTGAAAGTAATTAGCTGGATCTGGTTAGTAGCTTGAAGAGGACATGTAGAGGCAAAGTCAAACAGGTTGAATAGAAAGGCATGGGGTGAAGGGGCAGGGCGGATTAGATGCATGGAGAACAAATGGGCATATAACTTTTCTGAGAATGGTTGGAGGCACCAGAGACATTTTAGCAGAGCTTTGCCATTTCAGTCTGAAAGAGCAATACTCACTCACCAGTACCCACCAAGCCCAGCTCAGAGTAAGCAAAGGAGAGAGGTGCAGACCCACCCCTGGCACATTAGAGGAAATAAGAAAGCTAAACACACTCGTCTTCTTTTTTTAGTGTTCTTTATTTGAGAGCTAGAAGGGATCTTAGAGCACATCTAGTCCAACTCTTCATTGTACAGGGGAGGAATTTGAGGACTTGAGAAATGAAGTGAGCTCTCCAGGTAAGATAAAAAAACAGATGCAAACATCTGTTTACACAAAGTGCCACAAACCATGCCCTACAGGACTGAGGGATAAGCACCCTGTCAGGCCTCAGAGTTGTGCTGGAGTTGATTGTCTGAGCTCTGTTTCTTTGTCAAGATCTGCTCTGATACACTCCTAGTAATCATGTGCAAAGCAACTCTCTCCCTTACAATTCTATCCTATCTCTACCCTACTAGGATCTCAGCTTGAAGCCATATTTAAATCTTTGACAGGAAATAGAAGACACATCTTATCAGATCTGAGGTCAGCTTCTGCCCCCATAATCTCAAAAAACAGAAACAAAAAATAAACAAAAATAACAACAATCAAAAAAATCCTTTGTCTTCAAGAGGATGCACACTCCAGATGGGAGGGTAGTTTGGCTAAGGAATTATCCCCATTTCCCACTCTGACATAAACATGCACATTTCCCTTGAATGTACTCACACAGGAGCCAAGGAAGACTACTAGTCATCTATTTACAATTTCCTCTGGGGATAGATTGCCTTATGTCTAACTATGGAGACCTCTTCGAAACTTCTCCAAGTAAAAGATCATTTTGTTAACTCAAATAAAAATGGGATGCAAGATAAATCAGATAGCAGGCTATGGGTAATGTTAATAATGGATGATGCCTGTCTTTATTGATAATTTCAAGGCCTTGGACTAAGTTCCACACTCATGGCTTATAATATCCTACAAATACATAAATGTTGCCCCAAGAATTATTTGAATATTTGATGTCCAGATGGAAAACTGTTCTCTATTTAAACCACGCCACCAATATAATAATGTCAAGAATGATTTATTTTTTAAAATAGGCTGTTGTTTTCCACAGAGACAGCTTAATTCTATTTTGTCCTGTTTAGTCTTTTTTATCTCTCCTACATAGAACTAAGTGGCTTCCAAATAAAGAAAAAGTCAAACTAAAATATCTTATTAGTCACTTGCTATACATGGATTGAACAACTCTTTGATCTCATGGAATCTTTCTCCAAAGATATCAAGCTGTCATTTAGATTCAATAAGAATAGTATTATTAGTATATGCTTAAGAAAAATAGAAATGCTTAATGAAGAATCTAAAACAGACACATTGAGCATTGAGTTATCAATAAGAAAGCTATGATTTACTGTGCTAAGAGACTTATCGGCATCCTGAAATCAAAGCTCAATGGGAAGAGCACATCTAGAACAATGAAAAAATATGTAATGCCACCTTTAAAATAAATCTTTGGGATTGCAAAATGTATCATAATGCACTTGGAAAATATCTTAATTAAAATTTATACAATGTTAATGAAATATAGGACCAATCCTCCAAAAGTAGCTATAGAAAAATTAATGTTTTTGTGTCAAAAAGGAAAAAAAAAGAGGATTGATCAATTGATATTCACAGAGCACCAGATAATTATGTCAAAACTGCATAGAAATACTTTTGGAATCAACAGACATTCCTTTTTCTTTTTTTAAATGTAATTTTATTGATTAAAATTTTTTTCCATGCTTCCGTGATTCATGTTCTTTCCTTCCCCACCTCCCAACCCCTTCCCATAGTCAATGCACAATTGCACTGGGTTTTACATGGTCATTGATCAAGACCTATTTCCATATTATTGATATTTGCACTGGGGTGCTTGTTTAGAGTCTACATCCCCAATCATATCCGGATAAACTCATGTGATCAGGCAGTTGTTTTTCTTCTGTGTTTCTGCTCCCGCAGTTCTTTCTCTGGATGTGGATAGTGTTCTTTCTCATAAGTCCCTCAGAAATAGTTTGGATCGTTGCATTGCTGCTAGTAGAGCTGCTATTACAATCAATTGTACCACAGTGTATCTGTCTCTGTGTATAAGATTCTCCTGGTTCTGCTCCTTTCACTCTGCATCAATTCCTGGAGATTGTTCCAGTCCCCATGGAATTCCTTGATTTTATTATTCCTTTGAGAACAATAGTATTCCATAATCATTAGATACCACAATTTATTCAGTCATTCCCCAATTGAAGGGCATCCCCTCATTTTTCATTTTTTGCCACCACAAAGAGCATAGCTATGACTATTCTTGTACAAGTCCTTTTCCTTATTATCTCTTTGGGGTACAAACCCAGCAGTGCTATGGCTGGATCAAAGAGAAGACAGTCTTTTAGCACCCTTTGGGGCACTAAAATAGTTCCAAATTACCCTCCAGAATGGTTGGATCAATTCACAACATCCCTTTTTCAAGCAATAGTAAAAGATAATAACAGGTACATATCACTGAACCTGTCAAATGTAGCCAAAAGTGATTTACTTCAAAATGCAGTCATATATTATGTTATGTTATATATATAAAAATAAAAACAAATATCTATGCTTTCATGAAAGAAGCTGGTAAGATTAAAAAAATAATACAATCTATAAAACACTTAAAATCCAAGAGTAGAGTCCAAAGGGGCTCCATGTGTGATATCCACATGAACTCAGTCTACAATATGTCAATGAGAAATCATTAAAAACCATTGAGAATTTCCTTTAAACACTATGCAACATTATTTGTAGAAATGTAAGGGTTTATAATGACAATGCTAAATTAGGTCACTGCCACTATAAATTATGAGGACTAAATTATTAATGCAGATTTTGCAAGGAAATGATAGAAATTCTATAACAAATTACTATAAAACTTTAGAACCTACCAAATATTTGGCAAGACATAGCCTGTCAACTAAAACTATATACATTAGAAACTTTCTTGTATTGACAAATGACATGTCATAATACTACAAATATAAACCCCAAAATACCCTAGAGAACTTACCAATAAGTTGATTGGAACTGGTCTCTTATTACAAACTTATCCATTGACTACAATAATATTGATTTATAAAAATTTAAGCATGTTTTTAATATATGTCACCAGATCCAGTGCTCATAATCTCTCTGACATGTGGAACATGGCAGCTTTCAAAATATAAAGTTCTAATGAAGATCACTAAATTCAGATGTGAAAATGATGAGATACATATCATACTCATCTTCCTATCTGTTGCTACTGGAATTAGGCCAAGGATGACTACAAGTGGTGAACTATATTTTAACACTTTATACAAATGACAAAAATTAGTTTTTTGGGGCAGGTGTAAAATAGTCATGGAGGCAAGAAATAATTATTAAGTAGTTATTTTGTGCCAAACATTGTGCTAAGTACTCAAGATATAAATACAAGCAAAGAGAAATAATCCTTGCCTTCAAGGAGCTGAAATTCTAATGAAGGAAGACAATACATGGTTGAATGGGAAAAAGGCACAGCTGGGCAGGGAATGAAGCATGGTGGGCTTGGATCCATCCTCAAACTGTAGAATCTGGCATAATGTCAACAACAGAAGGGGCAGACATGTTAGAGAAATAATTTAGGATAAGAAGGCAGCTGAGCAATGGGAACAGTCTTGAGAAAGTCAGAAGCACAGTCACAAGGGGGATAACAAATGGACCTCAGAACATTCAACATAGAGTCACAGTAGCTAGATAGAGACTTGTACTGGACTTTTTCTGTCTGAACATAGTCATATTTCTATCTGAGCTCCACTGAACATAAAGATGAGAATTAAATAATAATAGCACTATAGTAATAATAATATCTCATATGTAAATGGAATTTTAAATTGATGAAGTGCTTTCCATAGAAATATTAGAAGTTCTGTACTTTTTCTGTTTTGCTAATTCTTTCATTTTTATGACAGTTTTATTTCTGAGTAAATTGTGGTCTGTTTAGCAACTGAGAAGTGAATATTCTCTTAGCCTGGGGCAGAACAGAGAAGCGGGACAGAAGAGAAAGGCTAATATTTGAGGATGAAGTTCTATCTGACAATTCCCCAATTAGACTCTCATATTGAAAAACAAGCTCATGGATTCAGATTTCAAAGGGAAATTGGAGATCATCTGGCCCCAGAACTTATTTTTTTTAACAGCTAAAGAAACAGAGGCCTAGAGGATAAGTCACTTATCTAAGGTCATGCTGCTATTAAGTGGCAGAACCAGAATATGAACTCAGGTCCTACCACTTCCATCTGCATTTCCAAATCCAAAGCTTTTGTCAGTACGTGGCATCGTGTATATTAAATGAATATAGATTGGGATTGCAAGAGATTTGGAGACCAGAATGACTGTTGAAATAAATAAGGGTGCTTAGTTTGAAGAAGAAAAATCTGCCATGAATATAAGTTCCTTATAAATAAAGACTATTTCATTCTTGGTCCCTGTGTCCCCAGGACTAGTAGACTACCTAGCACATAGTAGGTGCTTAGTGAATACTTGATTTATGATTGTGCTTTTCAAATAATTGAAAGATGTGCCTGGGAAAAGAAAATCAACTTGTTCTGTTTTGTCCAGAGAGGACAGAAATTAGAACCCCTGTGTACTTGGAAACACTGTCTTGGGGTCCTGAATTACATGAAGTGCTTTCCATAGAAATATTAGAAGTATACTTAGTCTATTTGGTGGAGAAAAAGGCCAAGTTTCTTTTGGGGTAGAACAGCTATTCAAATGTCTGAAGAAATAAATGGCCTAGGGAAAATTTGATGTTTGCAGATGGCACTGA
This sequence comes from Monodelphis domestica, assembly GCF_027887165.1. NCBI lineage: Eukaryota > Metazoa > Chordata > Mammalia > Didelphimorphia > Didelphidae > Monodelphis > Monodelphis domestica. The sequence continues at coordinate 402,432,414 of NC_077227.1, read as the reverse complement.
ATTCTTGCAGGTAGTGAAAAACCAGGTTGACAAGAATGGACAAAAGGAAGATTGTACAAGTGATCAGAAAGGGAAGAAGTTTGCAGGGGATAAAGAAGGTCCCCTATCAATAATGGTCACCTTATTTGGCCTAATTCCTCAAATTCCACCATCAGTTATTTATTTCGTTCTATTAAGAATTTTCCTTTTTCTCCAATATTTCCCTTTTTTTCAATGCAAATGCTCAGTGAGAGCCCTCATTTGTCGATCACCTTCTTCCCTGTTAAGAAGACCCTTGGGTGTCTGAATGCTAGCTTCTAGGTACCATGGCGGTGGTGACTGAGGGGAATTAGTGAACTAACATAAGAGTATTGAGTGAAGGATAGGTGAAAGTTGGAGAAATTGGTCTCCAATTTGCATTCCTCCTTTGGCTGCCCCATATGGCCCAGGTCCTGGTGCATTCCCCACCCCCTTTCATCAAGGGCTCACTGAGCTGCAGCTGTGGGGGTCTCACCAAAGGGGAAAGAGGACAGCAGGCAAGTGCCTGAGAGCAGGAGGTGGAGAAGCCCTGGGCACATTTTCAATTATCATTAGTGTCTCTTTCAACCAGGTCAGCTGATGTATAAGGAGCCAGGAAAAAAATGATAAAAAAGAAAGATGATACGGTCCTATTTCCTGGAGCAAGGGAATCATCTGGCAGCTGAATTCAGGAGCCCTGTGGATGGATGGATGTTCAAGGAGTGGGTGTGGGGGAGAGACCATAAAAGGATGTTCCTGCCAGGAAACAGGAAAGAATCCACAACAGCTCTCTCTGGTAGTTGAGTGAGATAATGAGCCCCAGACGCATACTTTGACATTTCTCTGGCTGACTCTGTCTCTTCTGACAGTAGACTTCTACCAAGGGTGTCAGGCACTGACTGGAGTTGCTGGAGCATTTCAAACTTTAACCCCTTTATTCAGATCACACTAGAAATCACACCACCCCGGCTCTAGCCCCAGCTACACGGCTAAATATCTATGTGACCTTGGGCGAGTCTTCTGCTAATTCGGAGCCTTACTTTCTTGATCTGTAAGATGGAGAAAATAATATGCTTTTGTCTGCCTCACACGATTGCAAAGGCAAGTGCTTTATGGACTTTAAAACACTTCCTATCTAGTTGCCTTTGGGTTTGGTGGCTCCAAGAAAGTGTCATTTTGCATCCCTCATTGCACAATTAATATAGTGACATATCGCCCTTCTTTGGTTTAAGGAAGATAGTCTGTGAGCTGATTTGGCTTGCTAACATTTCAGTATCTTTCCTGCAAGGCCCCAAGCATCACGTGATATACACACAAAGAACTACTTTCACTTCAAATGTGATGGAAGTAACTAGTAGACAAACAAGTGGCTGGAGTGGAATAGAGAGAGTGCTGGAAAACAATGTCCTATTCCCTAAAAGAAAATGATGGGACAGGGGACCTGAGCACTATATATACTCCAAGCTACCGCACCTTGAGAAGCTGAAGATGTTTTCACCATAAGAAATCAATTATCAACAACCATATGGCAAAAAGGGTTCCAAATCAGTAATACTGTAGAAGTGCATTTGAAAACATATCTGAGCTACCACATCGCAGCCATCAAGTTTGAAAAAAGTTATCAACAGGCAGAAGCAGTTGGTACTGAGGCAGCTATGTATGAGAAGACAGGACTTGTACACGGCTGGTAAAACTATGAATTGCCCCAACTGTCCTTGAAAATAATACGAAATTATTTGAGTAAGGTATGCCCAATGGAGATCAAGAACACAAAGAAAGCTACAACTTATACCACAATTTTTATAGCCATGGTTTTTTGATTTTGTTTTTAATAGTTAAAAACCTGAAAAGAGAGAGTAATGATCAATTAGGGAAATGACTGATGGTCTGTAGCAGAATGAACAGACAAACAAAAGAAGACATTCTAAGTTATTGCTTCTCAGGGATGATTGCCTTTGTGGTATATGAATGTTATGGAATGACAAACATGAGGAATTTAGAGAAATCTAGGAAGATTTGTATGAACTCCATTGGTTGAAAGAAACAGAACCAAGAAAAAAAAAACATATGGACATAAAAGCAAATAAAAACAAAATATAAATTAAAAAAACAATAGAAGATAAAAATCAGAGCAAATATAATGACCAACATTGGTTATATTCAGCAGAAGTTGGAATACATTTCCTATCTCTCAGTGCAGAGGTTATGGACTGCAAGGGTGGAATAGGACTTGTTCTATTCATGTATTAGTTTTATACAGGGGACAATTATTAGAAAGTGATTGTGGGGAAGGAGTCTAATTGTGCAAAGGAAGAACTTTTGAGGATATTATGAGCCTAAAGTAGATATGAAGAAAAGCAATTACAAAAATCAGAAGAATAAGGAAAAGAAAAAAAAAACAATGTAAAAACAGGGGGGAGGAAATCTGAAAGCTTTGTTTCTATTTTGTTTTACTAATCAAAATTAAGAAAGGCAAGATAAACAAAATCTATGATGGGGAGCAGGGAGAGGAACACTACATGGTATAGTGGCAAGAGTTCTAAGTCTGTAGCTAGAGTACCTATTTTTGCATCCTGACTCTAATACTACCTACCTATGTAAACTTGAATGAGTCCAAACCAGACCTACATCCCCTTTTGTCTCTGTATCAATAATAACAATAATTGCTAGCATTTACATATCTTTTTAAGGTTTTCAATTTTTTTCAAAAATTATCCCATCTGATCTTTAACACTATCTTCCACTGTTTCTTTTCCCCATCTCTGATGAGGTAGATTTTCTCTTTGCCAAGACAATGCCTCAACACCCACATTTGATCCCATCCCCCTCTACTTCTCCACTAGATTGCTCTCTGTTATCTTCTCTCTGTCTGTCTGTCACTTTCCTTTTTTCTTGTTTTATTCTATTTATCTATCTACCTATTCATCTGCAGTTTCTTAAGTCTCCAGCTAATTGTCTATTGGACATTTTCAACTAGATGTTCATGAAACGTCTCAGACTCAAAATATTGAAAACAGAACTCATCTTTCCCAAAGATGGATCCCAAGTTCATTCCTTTTTCCCAAATTCCCTATTTCTGTTGAAGACACCACTATTTTTTTTAAGTCTTTTCGGTTTATGACTTCAAGGTTACTCTTAACTCCTCCTTCTCTCTTTCTTCACACATGCAATCATGTTTCAATCTTAAATTGTATTTTTTTCTACTTTTACAACATGTCTCACATCTGACCTGATCTCACACGGTCACTTTTTAGTCTCTCAGATTCAGGTCTCTCCAATATATCTTCCACATAGCTGGAAAAATTATTTTCCTTAAGCACAGGCTTGGCTATGCTATTTACCTGCTCAATAAATTCTGTTTCCTGACAGTCTCTAGAATAAAATAGAAACTTCTTTCTTTGTATTTTAAATTTCTTTACAACTGAATAAGTTGTGGTATATGATTGTAATGGAATACTATTACACCTTAAGAGATGATGAAAAAGATGATCATGGAAAAAACCTGGAAAGACTTCTATGAAGTGATACAAATTGAAATGGGCAGAACCAGGAGAACATTGTACATAGTAACAGCATTAAAGTATGATGATCAACTGTGAATGACTTAACTATTATCAGCAATGCAACCATCCAGGGCAACTTCAAAGGACTTATAATGAAAAAGGCTAACCTCTGCAGTAGGAGAAACTGATGGAGTATGAATGCAGATTGAAGCATACCATTCTTCACTTTATTTCCTCCATGAATTTTTCTCTAGTGTAAGCAATATGTCTTCTTTCACAACATGATGAATGTGGAAATATATTCTATAGTAACCTATATATAATATATTGCCTGCCATCTTGGGGAGAGGGGAGGAGTGGGAAAGGAGAGAACATGAATCATAAAATGTCAGATAGCAATTATTAAAAATTGTATCAACATGTATTTTGGAAAAAAATAAACATTTAAAATTTCACAATTTGTCCCCAAGTCATGTTTCCAGTCTAATTATTTACCACGGTCCTTGAATTCAATGTTCTTGCTAAACTGTCCTTACTCCCCTGTATCTGTATGCTTTCACTGTCTTCTTTCTATTTCTGGAGTGCTCCTCATCTCATCTCTACCTCATAGAATCCCTCTCTTCCTTCAGTATCAAATTGTAGCTTACTTCCTAAGCATATTCTTTCTTGATCTCCCTAATTGCCAATGCCCTCCCTCCCAAATTACTTGGTATTTAACTACCTCGAATTTATTTTGTTTATACTAATTTGATGTCTGTTTCAGGATTTATACATCGTCTCCTCTGATGGAATTCAAGCTTCTTGAGACCAAGACTTGTTTCATTCTTTTTGTCTGTAGTCTCTAGTGTTTAGCATGCTGTCTGACATATGGAAGATATTTTCTAAATACATGTTGATTGATCAATATAATTCAATTAGTTTCTCTGGGTTCCACTTCACTTATCTATAAAATGGATGGGTAGAACCGGATGGTTTCCAGCTCTAAATTCAATGCTCAAATGACTGTGCTTTACTTCATTTAGCAGGTAATCAACTTATAGAAGTTCTTACTCCTAGAAGGTGGGCAAAACAGAAATGGCTTTCAAAGATTTGGAATAAATTGTTGAAGGAGAGAGTCATAAAGGAATATTAACAAGAAATTTGATGCCAAAGAGGTAGCTTGACTTCAGAAATCAATTTTTGTCAGGCTGATGTCATTCATTCAATAAAGGCCTTCCCACAATTCATCCTTTGGGAGCCCTTTTGACAATAGATTCCTGGACCAGACAAAGTCCAAGTCTGACCCACTGTGTCAACTTCTGTGCCCCTATATTTTATGTTAGCCTTTAAAGGCTTCATCATCTTTGGACCTGATCTAGAATTAAGGATTTTGTTTTTGAACAGTAAAATGAGTTCACAACCTCATTGCATCTTCTGCATTTTTATTTCATTTGGTAAAATAAAAACCTATACCTGATATGAATTTGTTATACTAAGTGCATGCACAGGAGCTAGAGACCCCTTCAGCCCTGAGATGTATCTATACCTTATTTTGATTTTTTTCCCCTAAGGTTACTCCAGATGAAAAAGCAAGCAAGAAAAAAAAAATCGGCCTGTCCAGGGAAACTCTTTCCACCTAAATAAAACAAAACACAGCAAAACAGACTGTGTGAATCCAAAGACTTTGAGAGCCCTGAAACATGGGTCACACAATGCTCTTCTGATTCTCCCTATGAAGAACCTGGAGAAACATCCGAAGTAGGCATCAGTATTCCATACTGGAAAACTCAGTTTAATTCAACAGACTAAATTTGATTCTATCTTCTGTCTCTGGGCCTTTTTGAAAACTGTTTTCCACAGCTCTTCTCCTTCCCTCTTCATTGTAAAATCTCCAGCTTCCTGTGATGCTTAGCTCCAGAATCACCTCCTATGATAAGTCAATCTCTATTCTCTCCCCATAGATAGTTCATAGTAGATGCCAAATATTTAGTATCTCAAAGCCAAACAAAATAATAATAGCTAACATTTATATAGTGCTTACTCTATGCCAGGTACTTTTCAATTATTATCTCATTTGACCCTCACAGCAGCCCTGGGAATTAAGGTGCTATTGTTATCTTCAATTTAAGTGTTGAGGACATTGAGGCAAACAGGGATTAAGTGAGTTGGCTGGAATCACTCAACACATAAGTGTCTGATGATAGATTTTAACCTGGGTCTTCCTGACTTCAGACTTGGGTATTTCTCTATTGGACCACCTTACTGCTCAACAACAACAACAAAAACCCCATAAAACTAAGACACTCCTCAAGTCTATTTTGTATTTACTCTCTGCATTCTGGATTTAATTTTTCTTGGTTTATATTTTCCCTTTCACCCCGTGTAGAATGTAATTCCCTAAGGGCAGGAACTGTTTCATTTATTTATTGCTTAGTACAGTGTCTGAGACACAGTAGATATTTAATAAATGCTTATTGAATGAATGAATAACAATGCCAATGAGCTTTCTTCCTTACTCTGGCCCATACCTGGGAATCACCCTGTCTTTTCTCCCTGCCAAAAAGCCACTAAAGCTAAACCCCGGAACCAATCTTTCATTCCTTATTACAAAACTAGTCAGGCCTGTTCTATCCCACAACCTAGTTTGCCCCGGAGCCAAATCATCTGTGTTTGGGCAAGCCCAGTCTAAGTGTGAGATGAGCTTTATGGATCTTTCACCAGCTCCTCCTAGGGACACTCAGGTGACCACTCAGCCCTCAGGAGGATGACAGTGGTGCCACCCACATCCCCATCCTGTCCTTCCTCTCTCTGCCAGAGACAAGATGTTTACCCTAGGATTGGGGAAGGACTGGAGCAATGGGAAACTCTCAGGAAAGAGTTGTGAGGATTTATGATCCTGAATCACAGGACTTAGAGATGATCCTCCAGTCCAACTGGTTCTTATACACTCTCCCTCTTCATCTCTGCCTCTAGCAATTCTTGGCATCCTCCCAAGCCTCAGCTCCAACTCCACTCTCTGCAACAGGCCTTTTCCTGGCTCACTCTGATGTCAGGGTCTTCCCCTCTAAGGTTATCTTTCATCTCCTCTGTGCCTTTCTTGAGTGCACTTAGGAATGCACCCACCATCTCCTCCACTAGAATGTTGACTCTTTTACTTTTCCTTTGAATATCTAGCACTAAACAGAGAACCCAAAAAATAGTACTTAATAAATAAATTCATTAAATGTAATAATAAATTTTTAAAAATAAATTTTTAAAAATAAATTTTAAAATAATAATAAATTGATTGATCTTTTAAATGAGGAAACTGAGGCTTAGAGAGGAAAGGACAATCACATAACAAAATGCATGTCAGAATCTGAGCTCAGATACTTCCTAGCTATGTGACACTGGGTGAGTCATTTACCCTAATTGCTTAACCTTTATCCCTTTTCTGTCTTAGAATGAATGGTATTATATAGTCTAAGACAGAAGGGAAGAATATATATTTATATATTTCAGAATTGTGATTCAAACACATGCCGAGTCTAAGTCCAATGTTCTTTCTACAGTAACTTAATAACCTCTTAAGGGTCTGGAGAAATGTGCTAAGTCCAAGATTCCAGGAACTAACAGCCAGCACCCCTTGGCTCCATGATGACATTTACAGGTATTGTTCTGAGAACCTCAGTTCCAGCAGAGAGAACCCATAGCCCAGCAGGCCTGCACTTGTTACCCAGCTCCACCTTTCAGGAGAAGAGAATCTTCAATCTTCAAGGGAGAGATTTAAAGGGAGAGCTAAGAGTGAGTCTCTTTTCTAAAGATAAATCAGACACAGACAATAAAATCAACCAGGCTGGGTCATTTTGTAGGCCTTGGGTCATGGAAGTCCCTGTCTAGCTAAGATGACCTGCCTATGCCTTGCCCAATAAAACTTTCAAATCCCAGAAACCAGGTCCATCAGATCCTCTACGTGTGACTCATGCAGATTTTGTTTTGTTTTGTTTTTTGTTTCTTTTGCTGCTTTTTAGTCCCTTTCCAACTTTCTCCTGCCCATATCCACAGCATACATGGTCCTGGGTCATGTTCTTCTCATTCTAAGCTTGTTCCTAGAGTGCTAGAGAGGGCAATTACTTAATATGTTTGGTTCTGAGGACAAAGAGGGTGGCTAAATGGGCCCTTTTTTTCTTTTTATCACCAAATAAGAGAGCAGGATTGAGAATTAATGTTGAGCTTATACTATTTATTATGTTTCTCCTCACATTTTTCAAGTGGTATTTACAGAAAGCAAAGTTCCTTGGGGAAATATGTGACCAATAAATTATAAATTATAAAAATGACTAACCTCTTTTTTTTCCATTCCTTTACTTTTATGACCTCATCCAGTGGCAAAAGCCCTGCACCAAATTCCTTTGGTGGCTTCTACTCTGCACTCAAGGAGCTTTGGCAGTCTGATTACAGGTAAACTATGAAATGGAATCATATACTTGGTGAATGAAATCCTCTCAAACTATAATGATTTTATTCATGCAGTGAACATTTATTAAACCCTTGCTATGTCTGTTGCCCTGGACTAGATCCTGGGGAAAGTAGAAAGTTTAGACGAAATCAAGTTTTTAATGGCAAGAAAGACCTACTTTATTCAAATTTTAGAACCAGGAAAAAAAGGTTTTACTCTGTCCATTTGTTACAAGCCTAGGCGGGTAGTGAAATGTAATTTTTAAACCTTGAAATTCAAGTGTTTTCTTCATTTCCTTTTTCACTCATCTTTTTTTTCCATCATGTATAATAAAAGCTCTCATTTATAGGAGCTTTTGAGTTTGCAAAGCTGATCTTCACATCAACCTGTTAGGTAGATATACATCCCAATCTTACAGAGGAGGAAACTGAGGTACTGAGACAGTAAGTAAACTACTATCTTAAAAAAAATGAGGAAAGTTTTGTACCCTGATGGAAACTTGGACTTTTGGTAAGGAGAGGGGGAAAGAGAGGAGAATCCCCTTCTCAAAGCAGGGTTCAGGGAATATAGCAGATGTAATGGGTTGGCTCAGAGAGAGGAGAGGGGGTTTGAAGATTTCCCCCTTCTGCCTTCCCTCCTTAGCTAAAGCTGCTCTCCCCAATTTGCTCTTGTCCCTCTTGTTCCCCCTCCACTACTCAAGACCAAAAGGTCTCCCCTTGATCTGTTCACTCACACTCAGCTTGGGGAACAGATAACTTTTAATGTTAACTCAATCAGATAATACAAAAGGAATAATGGGCAGGGAAGAATGAGAAAAGGAAAGTGGGGAAAAGGGGGACCCTGTCTCTATCTAAACCCTTTCCCCTCCCTCCTCAAGTTTGGGG